>NC_069501.1:1076155927-1076439026 GCF_027579735.1 Bombina bombina | reverse complement strand
CATTATCTCCTTAACATCATCCTTGGTACATAAACATTTTAAGTCCTCCTTAGTGAGGCCTGCAGGGGTGGATGTTAACTGCTGCATTTGGGCTTCCTCCGCATGTGCAGGAGTGCTAGGGGTGGGTGCAGTAGGGGTTACATGTTGATCCATAGGTTTTAAGTATTGTTGTAACATTTTAGTATTTGTAGCTCCATCCAATTTGCTCTGCTTGCGAGCTGGCATATTAGGTGGTTATAACAGTTCCAATAAACATGCAATCGTGAAAAAGTCTGTGGGCCAGTGAGTGTATTGCCAATGTGAGTTGCCCTGTGTTGTCAAACTATAGATAGGATAGTTGAGACCTCCCGGTTTGCAAGTTGTAAGTGCCCTTTGCCCCCTTTACACACAGCCTCCAGTGGTGAGTGATGCTGCTGTACTATGTTTAACCTTGTATTTACTGTTGTGAAGCCAGCAGCTTATGTGTGCTTTATACTTGTAAATCACTGGTCATTACCCACAGTATCAGGATCACTTCTTGTAGTTTTTATTGTCCCAGATTAGGGCTCATGAAAGTATAAACTTGCCCCAAGTGTCCTTTTATTAACCAGTATGGGGGTAATGTCTAGCTATATGGGGCATGCAGGGTGCTGTTTGTTGAGACTGTTAGGCCCCTCCAGAGCCACGCGGGAAGGCCGGTGTTGTTAATGACCTGGTGGTGAGGGTAGCAGTGATCGGATGTGTGCTGCAGCCGGATCGGGTGATTTAAAAAAGGGGGAGATGCTTTCTTGTCCCCTGCGTGATCACCCGCTCCCAGGATCCACTGTCAGTGCCGCCCGGAGTGTACTTGTAATATGCGGCTGTATATATTGTAAGCGGCAGCTAGTGCCCGCCCGCTACTGCCCTTTAGCACTGACCTGTGTCCAACAGTTTTGATCCCTGCTCGCAAGGTGCTTTTATTTGCGGTTCTCGACGCGGCGGCTCCAAGTGGCTCTCTAGTGTCCTCAATCAGGATGTCGGCCTGCCGAGTCCTGATGCCTAATGTGGTGCTCTATGTTCCGGTCCCAGGGTTATCTGTCAGGCTCTTCTGCTGCGGCAGCAAGCGGTAATGTGTCACAGGGGTATTAAAAACATAATTTATGCTTACCTGATAAATTTATTTCTCTTGTAGTGTATCCAGTCCACGGATCATCCATTACTTATGGGATATTAACTCCTCCCCAACAGGAAGTGCAAGAGGATTCACACAGCAGAGCTGCTATATAGCTCCTCCCCTAACTGCCATTACCAGTCATTCGACCGAAAACATGCAGAGAAAGGAAAACCATAGGGTACAGTGGTGACTGTAGTTTAATGGAAAAATTACCTGCCTTAAAGTGACAGGGCGGGCCGTGGACTGGATACACTACAAGAGAAATAAATTTATCAGGTAAGCATAAATTATGTTTTCTCTTGTTAAGTGTATCCAGTCCACGGATCATCAATTACTTATGGGATACCAATACCAAAGCTAAAGTACACGGATAACGGGAGGGACAGGCAGGCTCTTTATACGGAAGGAACCACTGCCTGAAGAACCTTTCTCCCAAAAACAGCCTCCGAAGAAGCAAAAGTGTCAAATTTGTAAAATTTGGAAAAAGTATGAAGAGAAGACCAAGTTGCAGCCTTGCAAATCTGTTCAACAGAAGCCTCATTCTTAAAGGCCCAAGTGGAAGCCACAGCTCTAGTAGAATGTGCTGTAATTCTTTCAGGAGGCTGCTGTCCAGCAGTCTCATAGGCTAACCGTATTATGCTACGAAGCCAAAAGGAGAGAGAGGTAGCCGAAGCTTTTTGACCTCTCCTCTGACCAGAATAAACGACAAACAGGGAAGACGTTTGTCGAAAATCCTTAGTTGCCTGTAGATAAAATTTCAGGGCACGGACTACATCTAGATTGTGTAGCAGACGTTCCTTTTTCGAAGAAGGATTAGGACACAAAGATGTAACCACAATCTCTTGATTGATATTCCTGTTAGTGGCCACCTTAGGTAGGAACCCAGGTTTAGTACGCAGAACTACCTTGTCTGAATGAAAAATCAGATAAGGAGAATCACAATGTAAGGCAGATAACTCAGAGACTCTTCGAGCCGAGGAAATCGCCATTAAAAACAGAACTTTCCAAGATAACAACTTGATATCAATGGAATGAAGGGGTTCAAACGGAACCCCCTGTAAAACATTAAGAACTAAGTTCAAACTCCATGGTGGAGCAACAGTTTTAAACACAGGCTTGATCCTAGCTAAAGCCTGACAAAAAGCTTGAACGTCCGGAACTTCTGACAGACGTTTGTGTAAAAGAATGGACAGAGCTGAAATCTGTCCCTTTAAGGAACTAGCGGATAAACCCTTTTCTAAACCTTCTTGTAGAAAAGACAATATCCTCGGAATCCTAACCTTACTCCATGAGTAACTCTTGGATTCGCACCAATATAAGTATTTGCGCCATATCTTATGGTAAATCTTTCTGGTAACAGGCTTCCTAGCCTGTATTAAGGTATCAATAACTGACTCAGAAAAACCACGTTTTGATAAAATCAAGCGTTCAATTTCCAAGCAGTCAGCTTCAGAGAAATTAGATTTTGATGTTTGAAGGGACCCTGGATCAGAAGGTCCTGTTTCAGAGGTAGCGACCAAGGTGGACAGGATGACATGTCCACTAGATCTGCATACCAAGTCCTGCGTGGCCATGCAGGCGTTATTAGAATCACTGATGCTCTCTCCTGTTTGATTCTGGCAATCAATCGAGGAAGCATCGGGAAGGGTGGAAACACATAAGCCATCCCGAAGGTCCAAGGTGCTGTCAAAGCATCTATCAGAACCGCTCCCGGATCCCTGGATCTGGACCCGTAACGAGGAAGCTTGGCGTTCTGTCGAGACGCCATGAGATCTATCTCTGGTTTGCCCCAACGTCGAAGTATTTGGGCAAAGACCTCCGGATGAAGTTCCCACTCCCCCGGATGAAAAGTCTGACGACTTAAGAAATCCGCCTCCCAGTTCTCCACACCCGGGATGTGGATTGCTGACAGGTGGCAAGAGTGAGACTCTGCCCAGCGAATTATCTTTGATACTTCCATCATTGCTAGGGAGCTTCTTGTCCCTCCCTGATGGTTGATGTAAGCTACAGTCGTGATGTTGTCCGACTGAAACCTGATGAACCCCCGAGTTGTTAACTGGGGCCAAGCCAGAAGGGCATTGAAAACTGCTCTCAATTCCAGAATGTTTATTGGTAGGAGACTCTCCTCCTGATTCCATTGTCCCTGAGCCTTCAGAGAATTCCAGACAGCGCCCCAACCTAGTAGGCTGGTGTCTGTTGTTACAATTGTCCAGTCCGGCCTGCTGAATGGCATCCCCCTGGACAGATGTGGCCGAGAAAGCCACCATAGAAGAGAATTTCTGGTCTCTTGATCCAGATTCAGAGTAAGGGACAAGTCTGAGTAATCCCCATTCCACTGACTTAGCATGCACAATTGCAGCGGTCTGAGATGTAGACGTGCAAAGGGTACTATGTCCATTGCTGCTACCATTAAGCCGATCACCTCCATGCATTGAGCTACTGACGGGTGTTGAATGGAATGAAGGACACGGCATGCATTTTGAAGCTTTGTTAACCTGTCTTCTGTCAGGTAAATCTTCATTTCTACAGAATCTATAAGAGTCCCCAAGAAGGGAACTCTTGTGAGTGGAAAGAGAGAACTCTTCTTTTCGTTCACCTTCCATCCATGCGACCTTAGAAATGCCAGTACTAACTCTGTATGAGACTTGGCAGTTTGAAAGCTTGAAGCTTGTATCAGAATATCGTCTAGGTACGGAGCTACCGCAATTCCTCGCGGTCTTAGTACCGCCAGAAGAGCACCCAGAACCTTTGTGAAGATTCTCGGAGCCGTAGCCAATCCGAATGGAAGAGCTACAAACTGGTAATGCCTGTCTAGAAAGGCAAACCTTAGATACCGGTAATGATCTTTGTGAATCGGTATGTGAAGGTAAGCATCCTTTAAATCCACTGTGGTCATGTACTGACCCTTTTGGATCATGGGTAAAATTGTCCGAATAGTTTCCATTTTGAACGATGGAACTCTTAGGAATTTGTTTAGGATCTTTAAATCCAAGATTGGCCTGAAAGTTCCCTCTTTTTTGGGAACCACAAACAGATTTGAGTAAAACCCTTGTCCTTGTTCCGACCGCGGAACCGGATGGATCACTCCCATTAATAAAAGATCTTGTACGCAGCGTAGAAACGCCTCTTTCTTTATTTGGTTTGTTGACAACCTTGACAGATGAAATCTCCCTCTTGGGGGAGAGAATTTGAAGTCTAGAAGGTATCCCTGAGATATGATCTCTAACGCCCAGGGATCCTGGACATCTCTTGCCCAAGCCTGGGCGAAGAGAGAAAGTCTGCCCCCCACTAGATCCGTTCCCGGATCGGGGGCCCTCGATTCATGCTGTCTTAGGGGCAGCAGCAGGTTTCCTGGCCTGCTTGCCCTTGTTCCAGGACTGGTTAGGTCTCCAGCCTTGTCTGTAGCGAGCAACAGCTCCTTCCTGTTTTGGTGCAGAGGAAGTTGATGCTGCTCCTGCTTTGAAATTACGAAAGGAACGAAAATTAGACTGTCTAGGCTTAGGTTTGGCTCTGTCTTGAGGCAGGGCATGGCCTTTACCTCCTGTAATGTCAGCGATAATTTCTTTCAACCCGGACCCGAATAAGGTCTGCCCTTTGAAAGGTATATTAAGCAATTTAGATTTAGAAGTAACGTCAGCTGACCAGGATTTTAGCCACAGTGCTCTGCGTGCCTGAATGGCGAATCCGGAATTCTTAGCCGTAAGTTTAGTTAAATGTACTACGGCATCTGAAATAAATGAGTTAGCTAACTTAAGGGCTTTAAGCTTGTGTGTAATCTCATCTAATGGAGCTGATTCAAGTGTCTCTTCCAGAGACTCAAACCAAAATGCTGCTGCAGCCGTGACAGGCGCAATGCATGCAAGAGGTTGCAATATAAAACCTTGTTGAACAAACATTTTCTTAAGGTAACCCTCTAACTTTTTATCCATTGGATCTGAAAAGGCACAGCTATCCTCCACCGGGATAGTGGTACGCTTAGCTAAAGTAGAAACTGCTCCCTCCACCTTAGGGACCGTTTGCCATAAGTCCCGTGTGGTGGCGTCTATTGGAAACATCTTTCTAAATATCGGAGGGGGTGAGAACGGCACACCGGGTCTATCCCACTCCTTAGTAACAATTTCAGTAAGTCTCTTAGGTATAGGAAAAACGTCAATACTCGCCGGTACCGCAAAATATTTATCCAACCTACACATTTTCTCTGGTATTGCAACTGTGTTACAATCATTCAGAGCCGCTAACACCTCCCCTAGTAATACACGGAGGTTTTCCAGCTTAAATTTAAAATTTGAAATATCTGAATCCAGTTTGTTTGGATCAGAACCGTCACCCGCAGAATGAAGCTCTCCGTCCTCATGTTCTGCAAATTGTGACGCAGTGTCTGACATGGCCCTAATATTATCAGCGCACTCTGTTCTCACCCCAGAGTGATCACGCTTACCTCTTAGTTCTGGTAATTTAGCCAAAACTTCAGTCATAACAGTAGCCATATCCTGTAATGTGATTTGTAATGGCCGCCCAGATGTACTCGGCGCTACAATATCACGCACCTCCCGAGCGGGAGATGCAGGTACTGACACGTGAGGCGAGTTAGTCGGCATAACTCTCCCCTCGTTGTTTGGTGAAATATGTTCAATTTGTACAGATTGACTTTTATTTAAAGTAGCATCAATACAGTTAGTACATAAATTTCTATTGGGCTCCACTTTGGCTTTAGCACATATAGCACAGATATCTTCCTCTGAATCAGACATGTTTAACACACTAGCAAATAAACTAGCAACTTGGAAATACTTTTCAAGTAATTTACTATAATATGAAAACGTACTGTGCCTATAAGAAGCACAGAAAAAGTTATGACAGTTGAAAATTAATAAACTGAAAAGTTATAGCATCAAATCTTTGTAAAAAACACAATTTTAGCAAAGGATTGCTCCCATTAGCAAAGGATAACTAACCCTGATAGCATAAAAAAAAAAAAAAAAATACAGAAATAAACGTTTTTTTTTATCACAGTCAACTACAATCTCACAGCTCTGCTGTGAGTGATTACCTCCCTCAAAACAAGTTTTGAAGACCCCTGAGTTCTGTAGAGATGAACCGGATCATGCAGGGAAGACAATAAACTTCTGACTGAATTTTTTGATGCGTAGCAAAAGCACCAAAAAAGGTCCCTCCCCCTCACACATAACAGTGAGAGAGATCAGTAAACTGTCATAAATTAAATAAAACGACTGCCAAGTGGAAAAAAATAGTGCCCAAAACATTTTTTCACCCAGTACCTCAGAAAATTAAACGATTTTACATGCCAGCAAAAAACGTTTAACATTAATAAATTGAGTGTTATTAAAAAGCCTGTTGCTAGTCCCTGCAAATTAGGCTAAAGTTTTATGCATACAGTATAATTCCAGTGAAGTGCCATTCCCCAGAATACTGAAGTGTAAAATATACATACATGACAGCCTGATACCAGTTGCTGCTACTGCATTTAAGGCTGAGTTTACATTATATCGGTATGGCAGAATTTTCTCATCAATTCCATTGTCAGAAAATAATAAGCTGCTACATACCTCTTTGCAGATTAATCTGCCCGCTGTCCCCTGATCTGAAGTTTACCTCTCCTCAGATGGCCGAGAAACAGCAATATGATCTTAACTACTCCGGCTAAAATCATAGAAAAACTCAGGTAGATTCTTCTTCAAATTCTACCAGAGAAGGAATAACACACCCCGGTGCTATTATAAAATAACAAACTTTTGATTGAAGGTATGAAACTAAGTATAATCACCACAGTCCTCTCACACATCCTATCTATTCGTTGGGTGCAAGAGAATGACTGGTAATGGCAGTTAGGGGAGGAGCTATATAGCAGCTCTGCTGGGTGAATCCTCTTGCACTTCCTGTTGGGGAGGAGTTAATATCCCATAAGTAATGGATGATCCGTGGACTGGATACACTTAACAAGAGAAAGAGTGAGATTTCGGCTATTTATTGTGGGCTTGGGTGATGTGGGCCTAGGAGCTGTTTCTTCACACAGCCATCTTCCAGAACGGCGAAACTCCGCCCCCTTAAAAGACTTTTTATGTTTACCAGAAGGAGGAATAACAGACATAGCCTTCTTAATGGATTCAGAAACAAAATCTCTTATGTTATCAGGAACACTCTGAACATTAGATGTTGATGGAACTGCAACAGGTAATGGTACTTTACTAAAGGAAATATTTTCTGCATTAACAAGTTTGTCATGACATTTAATACAAACAACAGCTGGAGGAACAACTACCAAAAGTTTACAGCAGATACACTTAGCTTTGGTAGTTCCAGCACCAGGCAGCGATTTTCCAGTAGTATCTTCTGACTCAGTTGCAACGTGTGACATCTTGCAATATGTAATAGAAAAAACAACATATAAAGCAAAATTGATCAAATTCCAATGACAGTTTCAGGAATGGGAAAAAATGCCAGTGAACAAGCTTCTAGCAACCAGAAGCAAAAAATAACGAGACTTAAATAAAGTGGAGACAAAATTGACGCCCACATTATTTGGCGCCTAAATGCTATTAGCGCCAAAAATGACGCCACATCCGGAACGCCGACATTTTTGGCGCGAAAAACGTAAAAAATTACGCAACTTCCGGCGACACGTATGACGCCGGAAACAGAAAAAAAAATTTTGCGCCAAGAAAGTCTGCGCCAAGAATGAAGCAATAAAATGAACCATTTTCAGCCCCCGCAAGCCTAACAGCCCACAGGGAAGTCAAATTTTAAGGTAAGATAAAAATTATATATTTAAATGCATTATCCCAAATATGAAACTGACTGTCTGAAATAAGGAAATGTTGAACATCCTGAGTCAAGGCAAATAAATGTTTGAATACATATATTTAGAACTTTATAAAAAAGTGCCCAACCATAGCTTTAGAGTGTCACAGAAAATAAGACTTACTTACCCCAGGACACTCATCTACATATTGTAGAAAGCCAAACCAGTACTGAAACGAAAATCAGCAGAGGTAATGGTATATATATAAGAGTATATCGTCGATCTGAAAAGGGAGGTAAGAGATTAATCTCTACGACCGATAACAGAGAACCTATGAAATAGACCCCGTAGAAGGAGATCATTGAATTCAAACAGGCAATACTCTCCTCACATCCCTCTGACATTCACTGCATGCTGAGAGGAAAACCGGGCTCCAACCTGCTGCGGAGCGCATATCAACGTAGAATCTAGCACAAACTTACTTCACCACCTCCATAGGAGGCAAAGTTTGTAAAACTGATTTTTGGGTGTGGTGAGGGGTGTATTTATAGGCATTTTGAGGTTTGGGAAACTTTGCCCCTCCTGGTAGGAATGTATATCCCATACGTCACTAGCTCATGGACTCTTGCTAATTACATGAAAGAAATAGATTTAATATTTTATGTGATTTAAACAAGTATATTGATATGCTTACCACTAAGGCCAAAAATATTGCTATAGAATATAATAGAATGTGGAACAAAACAAGTGAATTATTCCAAGAATTATTAAAAATTAATCAATGCAAGAATTCTAAAAAATGGATTAGATAATACTCAAATCCTGGCTGCTTGCAATATGAATTTAAATGACGAACTGTCCACTCACCTTATAGAAAAGGAATGGCAATTACAGCAGCTAGGAGATGAAATTCGCTCATCACGCAAGACATGGCCACCTTAAATAAACATAACCAAAAATTACTCGCTAAACTAAAAAGCTTATATGAGCAACTCAGCAATAATAAGCTCTCCTCCATTAGTGATGAAAATAATAATGATATTATGAAAACCCTAAAAGAATTTGCGAGAAATGAACTGCAGAGTAATAGGGAAGAAATTAAACAAAGGACCCCGAATGGCTCAGAAATATACTCCTAAATAGGCAGTCGCCTAATGTTTTAAATTCAGGGAATTTCTACACCTCAGAAGAAGAGGCCAGCTACTATAGCGAGTCAGAGGGCGAAGACAGCTACCCAAAAAGCCCATATAATAATAATACACATAAGGGATCTCCCCCTAGTAAAAATAGGACAGATAGGGGCGCTCCAGCCCTAATAAAGTCCCTAGGAGAACCCAAAATGTACCGCATAAGGTGTATGACACCCCTCAAGTAATTAAATTCTTAAGCAATGCAGTACCTGCATTCTCCAAAAGGGGACCACTTCTTTAATTGATCACTTAGAGGCCTATGAAAAATGCTTTATCCATACTAAATGTTAATAGTGAGCAGTCTAAAATTGAATTTCTGCCATGGGTATTTGATGGTAAACATTTATTTATGGTTTTTCTGATACATTTCTTTCTTTCTGGGCATGGAGAGTCCACAATTTCATTCCAATTACTAGTGGGAATTCAACTCAATGCCAGCAGGAGGAGGCAAAGAGCACCCCAGCAGAGCTGTTAAGTGTCACTTCCCTTACCCATAATTCCCAGTCTTTCGGCCAAAGGAAAAAGAAGATAACACAAGGGTATAGAGGTGCCTGATGTTTGTACAAAAAAATTGGCTGTCTTAAAATAAATTAAGGGCGGATCGTGGATTCTCCATGCTGGAAATTAAATAAATGTATCAGGTAAGCATAAATGTTGTTTTCTTTCCTATGGCATGGAGAGTCCACAATTTCATTCCAATTACTAGTGGGAACCAATACCAAAGCTAGAGCACACAGAATGAAAGGGAGGGAGAACAAGACAGGCGGATCTAAACAGAAGGAACCACCACTTAAAGAACCTCTCTCTCAAAGGAAACCTCAGCAGAGGCAAAAAAATAAAAAAAGAAGAATTCTTAAAAAGTATGCAATAAGGACCAAGTGGCCGCCTTGCAGATTTGCTTTACCGATGCTTTATTTGTGAAAGCCCAGAAAGAAAAGACAGCCCTAGAGGGAAGAGTCATAATTCTCTCAGAAGGTTGTTCTCCAGCTGTTTCATAGGCTAACCGGAAAACACTTCTCAACCAGAGAGAAAGAAAAGTAGAAAGGCCCTCTGGCCTTTACGCTTAGATAGTCAAAAAACTATAAATGCTAACAGATAACATTTTAGCGCACGCACAAAATCCAGGTTGTGTAGCAAACATTATTCTGAGAAGAAGGGCTAGGATAAAAGGAAAGAACAATGACTTGAATGATGTTGCAATCCGACACTACCTTAGGAAGAAATCTCAACCAGAACTAAGGACCTCCTTATCCGCATTGCAGAGCTAAAAGCTCAGAGACTCTACAAGCAGAAGAAATAGCGAGGAGAAATAAAAGGTTACAGGATAACAACATATCAACAGAATACATAGGCTCAAACGGAGCCTGTTGAGGCAAGAATTTAGGATTTTCTGAACTTCATCAGAAAAGTCTTCATAGAAAAAGAAACTTTGATAAATCCCAAAAAACAAAAAAATCTAGTTAAAAGAAATATGGCATCTGAACCGAGATATCATCCAGGTACGGAGCCACTGAAATGAACTGAGATCTGACAACTGCCAGAAGAACAGGTAAAGGAAATATTCCCTAAATAGGAACATGAAGGCACACATCCTGCAGGTCGATGGAAGTCAGGAACTGACACACCTGAACCAAAGGGAAAATAAAACAGTCTTCCATTTGAAGGATGGAACCTTGAAAATTCCTTTTTTTTAAAAAAAACAAAAAAACACTCAAGATCTATAAAAGAGTCGAAAAAGTTCACTCTTTCCTGGGAACCATGAATAGATTGACCCTGCTCCACCAAAGGAGTGGAAACAATTACTTCTAAAGAAGTGAGAACTATACACAGATTAAGAAAACCTCTTTCTGTAGAAAATGTTGATAGGAAAAATCTGTCTTTGGAGGACAAAATGTGAATCCTATACGGAATCCCTGTAGTCTTCCACTGTGCAGGGATCCAAGACAACACAAATCCAAGCCTCTAAAAAGAAGGAAGCCTTCCTCCTACCTGATACGAGACTGAATCAAGGGCAGACCCTTCTTGCTGAGTTAGACACAGTGGAAGGCTTCTAGGATTGTTTGCCCTAGTTCCAAGATTGGCTCCATGAGGACTTGGATAGTTCAAATTTATAAGATGAGGAGAACTTCTGACTTTTAAAGAAGAGAAAACTAGGAGTCTGTCGACCTCTAAGTCTACTTCTCCATCCTATGATAAACAAGCTCCCTTATCATTAAAAACTTCCTCCAACGGGGGGCGGAGCCTACAGCTGTTGCAGAAGGTCATGTTTTAGAGGAGCTCCCGATTCTCACTAGGTTTTAAAGAATATTTTCCCCCAAAATCGGATTCCTACAGCAGAGTTTTGAACTACAGTCTCTTGGGAAACCCTGGGAGAGTTTTCTGAACATATCTCGCAAAGATGATCCTTCCTATGCTCTTCAGCTAAGCGACGAGGAGACAGACCGCATGGAAGTGAGGCTTGTGTCGTGCTTCTGTTCACCTACCCTGCTAGGGCTGCTGCACATTCCCCCCCAGGATTTGAACGATCCTGGGTTATAAGCAGTGAAAAGTGCTGCTCTACCTCTTCTTTTCATATAAACAGAGGGAACCGCTATCCAGTTTATTAACGGAGTAACTGAAGTGTGCTACAGTGTTTTGCTGGCCACAATGGGACGTCCAGGGGGTTTATTGGTGCATTTGTACACTTTGGGGAGAGTATAAAAAACAGGGGTAATACCCTCATCCTTATCCAATAACTGCTTTGTTTCTTTATTTATAATTTGCATACAAAGAGAGAAGCGCTCTACCAGGAACGAACAACAGCTCAGTGGCTTGTTCTATGGCGATTTACCACCCGGAAGCAGCCTCTTTTAGACCAGTGTGCTTTTCACAGAAGAAAACTTTCCTGAAGTATATCAGTCTGATCCCGCCAAGTAAGGTCAGTCCAGCCCCGAAATACCAGGCAATTCTCCTCTGAACAAGGAACATGACAACCCCAGACGATCGTTTCGGCCTCCTATGGGCCTCGTCAGTGAGGTGCAGCCACAATCCTCTAAGCACACTGGGCAAGGAGTCCACGTCTGGTTTCCCCCATCACCCATAGGGAGACTTCCCCAGGGTCATAATAATTTGCATACAAAGAGAGAAGCGCTCTACCAGGAACGAACAACAGCTCAGTGGCTTGTTCTATGGCGATTTACCACCCGGAAGCAGCCTCTTTTAGACCAGTGTGCTTTTCACAGAAGAAAACTTTCCTGAAGTATATCAGTCTGATCCCGCCAAGTAAGGTCAGTCCAGCCCCGAAATACCAGGCAATTCTCCTCTGAACAAGGAACATGACAACCCCAGACGATCGTTTCGGCCTCCTATGGGCCTCGTCAGTGAGGTGCAGCCACAAGCCTCTAAGCACACTGGGCAAGGAGTCCACGTCTGGTTTCCCCCATCACCCATAGGGAGACTTCCCCAGGGTCATAATAATTTGCATACAAAGAGAGAAGCGCTCTACCAGGAACGAACAACAGCTCAGTGGCTTGTTCTATGGCGATTTACCACCCGGAAGCAGCCTCTTTTAGACCAGTGTGCTTTTCACAGAAGAAAACTTTCCTGAAGTATATCAGTCTGATCCCGCCAAGTAAGGTCAGTCCAGCCCCGAAATACCAGGCAATTCTCCTCTGAACAAGGAACATGACAACCCCAGACGATCGTTTCGGCCTCCTATGGGCCTCGTCAGTGAGGTGCAGCCACATTCCTCTAAGCACACTGGGCAAGGAGTCCACGTCTGGTTTCCCCCATCACCCATAGGGAGACTTCCCCAGGGTCATAATAATTTGCATACAAAGAGAGAAGCGCTCTACCAGGAACGAACAACAGCTCAGTGGCTTGTTCTATGGCGATTTACTACCCGGAAGCAGCCTCTTTTAGACCAGTGTGCTTTTCACAGAAGAAAACTTTCCTGAAGTATATCAGTCTGATCCCGCCAAGTAAGGTCAGTCCAGCCCCGAAATACCAGGCAATTCTCCTCTGAACAAGGAACATGACAACCCCAGACGATCGTTTCGGCCTCCTATGGGCCTCGTCAGTGAGGTGCAGCCACATTCCTCTAAGCACACTGGGCAAGGAGTCCACGTCTGGTTTCCCCCATCACCCATAGGGAGACTTCCCCAGGGTCATAATAATTTGCATACAAAGAGAGAAGCGCTCTACCAGGAATGAACAACAGCTCAGTGGCTTGTTCTATGGCGATTTACTACCCGGAAGCAGCCTCTTTTAGACCAGTGTGCTTTTCACAGAAGAAAACTTTCCTGAAGTATATCAGTCTGATCCCGCCAAGTAAGGTCAGTCCAGCCCCGAAATACCAGGCAATTCTCCTCTGAACAAGGAACATGACAACCCCAGACGATCGTTTCGGCCTCCTATGGGCCTCGTCAGTGAGGTGCAGCCACAATCCTCTAAGCACACTGGGCAAGGAGTCCACGTCTGGTTTCCCCCATCACCCATAGGGAGACTTCCCCAGGGTCATAATAATTTGCATACAAAGAGAGAAGCGCTCTACCAGGAACGAACAACAGCTCAGTGGCTTGTTCTATGGCGATTTACCACCCGGAAGCAGCCTCTTTTAGACCAGTGTGCTTTTCACAGAAGAAAACTTTCCTGAAGTATATCAGTCTGATCCCGCCAAGTAAGGTCAGTCCAGCCCCGAAATACCAGGCAATTCTCCTCTGAACAAGGAACATGACAACCCCAAACGATCGTTTCGGCCTCCTATGGGCCTCGTCAGTGAGGTGCAGCCACAATCCTCTAAGCACACTGGGCAAGGAGTCCACGTCTGGTTTCCCCCATCACCCATAGGGAGACTTCCCCAGGGTCATAATAATTTGCATACAAAGAGAGAAGCGCTCTACCAGGAACGAACAACAGCTCAGTGGCTTGTTCTATGGCGATTTACCACCCGGAAGCAGCCTCTTTTAGACCAGTGTGCTTTTCACAGAAGAAAACTTTCCTGAAGTATATCAGTCTGATCCCGCCAAGTAAGGTCAGTCCAGCCCCGAAATACCAGGCAATTCTCCTCTGAACAAGGAACATGACAACCCCAGACGATCGTTTCGGCCTCCTATGGGCCTCGTCAGTGAGGTGCAGCCACAATCCTCTAAGCACACTGGGCAAGGAGTCCACGTCTGGTTTCCCCCATCACCCATAGGGAGACTTCCCCAGGGTCATAATAATTTGCATACAAAGAGAGAAGCGCTCTACCAGGAACGAACAACAGCTCAGTGGCTTGTTCTATGGCGATTTACCACCCGGAAGCAGCCTCTTTTAGACCTCTTTATTTATAATGCCATTTCTCTCTGCCCAATTCAAAATGCTTTTCGTCTCCTTTCTGACCATGAACTTGGGATCATACGGGATGGTCCCAGGTTTGAGGTCGAGATGGAAATGTATTATTTTCTCTGTGGATGTGGTGGGCCTTTGTTCGTCCATTTGTCGTAGCGGTGGTGTGGGAGCTGTTGGTCGGACTGTGGCCTCTGGTGGGGTATTTTCTGATTTGCAATGTACATTTTTAATGGAGTTACTAACTGCCAAAAAAAAAAAACTTCCTCCAACATAGAGAAGTTCCAAAGATATTTCTAGTCAGTGATTTACACTGTCATGGTCATGTCCGGATCTGAACCTGGAAAAACTGATTCAGACCAAGGAAAACAAAAAACAAACTCATAAGGATAGAAACGAACATCGTCTTGAGATGAAGAAAATTATTCTTAAAGGCTAAGGCCGAGCATCCCTGAGAAAGGGGAACTGTCACAGTAATGTCCAGGAACAATCCTAAGACCTCTGCTGTTCTAACTCAACCAGAGGTCTGTCTCTGAGAGTACTGTATTTCAATGAATAAAAACATAGAAAAATAAATAATCCTTAAGAACACAAAGAAAAAGTGAGTATGATACATAAAACCTTATATATCATAGACAAAACCAGTGTTGCCTCAATATTATTATTATTATCGGTTATTTGTAGAGCGCCAACAGATTCCGCAGCGCTAAATATGAGGAAAAATATTAAATGCCAATACCAAAATCATAGGAATAAATTAGCTTGAGGAAATAAGTCCCCATACATAATAGGGACTAATATGCTGCAAATATTAAAAATCCCCTCATATGAGAGAGATTAATACAAGGAGTACCAGTACATGGTAAAACCTCATTACGTATAAATATAAGTTATGAAATTAAAATTATAATTTCAGGGCACTTCAATATCTAAGTAACTCTTATGCTACCAAGAGTGTGATAGTCTCCAAATAAGAAGAGATTGAATGCAGATGAATACACATAAAATATGAAAAATGTGATTTAACAAATACATAAAAACTGCCACTAGATGGCAGTAACTACCATGAAATCTCATCATAACAAAAGTGCATTTTATCTCTTAGAATATACTAAAATACAAATGGAGAGAATAAAAATGAGGACAAAGCGGTCCCATTTCCGAATAGATACATATATAGTATTCTCCATCTGGAAGGAGAAAAGCCTGAGAAAAAATGTGAGACACCTAAGGTTTAAAAAGGGAATTGCCATTCTTTCCAAAGGAAAAATGATCAAAAGATATTAGAAAATATCACTGATGAATATGAAAAACAAGTATTGGGTGCATGCAATACTGCCATTCCAAAAACCTAGAAAGCAGTACACAGTTATCGTTAGAAATCATCTCACTAAAAGAGAGTTGACGCAAAACAAACAATTTATAATGCCAATAGTGACCCTACATAAGGATAAATTCAAACAAGAAAAGACAATGCCATAGACATAGTTGTGATCACCTCAGAATGATACAGGTACATTATCATACCCCCATGGGGCTTGAATTCTAGTCTCTCCAGTAAGGATCCCAGTGATTTTCCACTGATTCACCAGAGAGTCTCTAAAAAGGATAAGGAGAACACCATTCCACTTGTATCCCCAAGGGATAAAAGCCAATATGTCATAGAGAATGATAAACATTCATAAAAACATATGACATAAAGCAACAGACATGCTAAATAATCCCCTCTCCAACTCTAATAATATAGCTGGAAAATACACAAAACAAAAAGAATACCTAATGGTAAATCATACTATGTAAACATAAACAGAACATCTTGTTTAAAAAAAGGCACCAGATTTCTACAATAGTAGAAATTCAGACTGTAATGTCAGTAGCAGTGGCGGCTAGTAGGTTATTCAAATGGGGGTTCACAATACACGCCTCAGCTGCACTTAACCTCCAGAGCCTTCCTAGGTATGCTTTTTCATCAAAGAATATCAAGAGAACTAATCAAATTAGATACCAGTGGAAAGTTTCTAAAAATTGTAGGCTCTGTCTGAATAAAAAAAATGGGCTTCATGTCCCTTTAATGTGGTCAATGAATAAGTGAAAAAAAAAAAACAACAACAAAAGCACAGAGCAACAGCTTCTTAAAGACAGACATTATGAGCGTTTTCATAAGAAGGGCATATATAAAAACCATCAGTAGATCTAAATACCCAAATAGACTTCCTTTAGAGAGATCATGTATGAGAAAGAGATCTTGTATTGAAAAAACGAAAATAAGCAGCTCATAGTTCGATCAGTATCAGGAATAAAACAAGCCAACTCCTTAACACCATTTTCACACAAAAATGAACATGAGAAGGGTAAACCTCCGGTAGACCGGGGAGACGGAGGCGCCACAGCTGATATACTCACTAAGGAGTAGCTGATAAAGCGATGCACAGAGAGTGCGACACGCTGACACAAAGGAAAATCTGGGGCGGTCATCTTACCCTTCCGGAGAAGAACACTCTATGAATAAGTTTGACACAATTCTGTCCTGACTAGGGTTGCCACCCGTTCCTTAAAATACAGAAAACTTATAAGTTACACATGATGCAGGGTGTGCAGAGAGGAATATGAATAGTGCTGTCCAGAAACATAATACATGTTCCTCCCTGCAGCATGTGTAACTCATAAGTGTCAAGGAAAACATGGCTGAAGTGGCAACCTTAGTCCTGACCCTCTGAAAAATAATAGGATACACATAATAGGTACACTCCACACTAGTGTCGCTATATAGACAGAATAAACTGAAATCCCGGAAACAAGAATATCATCCTGGCACCTGTCTCCTGAACAAAACTCAGTACTGCAGTAGTGTTAACCTGAGACACAATCCTGTGAATGGTAACTTAGAGCCTACGGATCTCAGTTACTGAAAACAAGGCAGTTCCACATATAAACAATACTAACTGCTCTTAAACAGCAAGCACCCTTACTGACTTGCTAGTTATAACTGACAGTTATGAAAAAAATGTCGTCATAAAAATAAGTACGCACTTCTTAACACTATTTTTCAGTAAGCGAGAGACTACTCATAAAACATATAAGATATATAAGATAGTGCTGCCGCTATATACACAGCAGATTAAGGTCTACATACGTATGCTATAGAATACAAACTGCTGGCGCTGCACTGTAGAAAGCAGGATGACCAAATGCAGGACGGAACTCAGGTACTCTGTCACTGATGCAAATGGCGCCAAAAACTAATCTGTCATTCGTGAAGTCAAACACTTAAAAACATAATTAAAAGAGCATCGGCCACTCAGGTTCATGGCGAATAAAAGCTCCATCAGAAAAGGGATAAGAAGAATTAACCCTATACAAGTAGAATTGTTTAACCTCATAAGGAGATAATAAAAAGGTTGCATAGAAATCCCTTACCTGGGGAGGGATTATAAACTGTCAGCCTACTTAGGTAAAACGTGCAGTTGTCTCTAAATGTTCTAAAATGGAGAGATAAAAACCGCCGCCCCAGGGAGGAATAATCTCATTTTGGGATTAAAGACTTCACTAGAAGTCATATAATGTGGCCAAAAATCCTCCAACCTGATTGCCCACCCTCACTGGAGGGTACCCAGCAAATAAATAAAAAATCCCTCATCCCTATTATGCCTAGACTACGAGCCACTGGGCAGGGATACAGGCACTCACTGTTTGAAGTCTTCAATCGTTTCACCGACTCTTCGGTGTGGCAGAATCAACCATTCTCTGCCAGTGACATGTAGAGAAGAAAGAACAGAGTAACCAACCATGGTTTTCTATGAAGGGGTAGCAATAATGTTAGAAATAAAGACAACCTTGCCGCTTTCTAACTGCTAATAGCCACCATTACTCTTACTAAAGAGATTGACATGGACACAGCATAGCCCCAATCCTCGTTTGCAGGAAAAAGTACTCATAAAAGGATTAAACATCTGCAGACACCATCTTCGCACATCCTCCATTGACAAAGGCAAAGAGAATGACTGGGGATTATGGGTAAGGGAAGTAACACTTAACAGCTCTGCTGGGTGCTCTTTGCCTCCTCCTGCTGGCCAGGAGTTCAATTCCCACTAGTAATTGGAATGATATTGTGGACTCTCCATGCCATAGAAAAGAAAATATTTGCTTCACTAAAGGACATGAATATCCATTCCTGGAGTGAAACAAAGCAACAGTGCAAAAGGAGTTCGGGCAGTATCGCACAGTCACTGCTGAAAAAGTGGCTGTATACGGTTTGAAATGTGGCCACGACCAAAGCCCAATCGAATTCCTTTCTACACTAAAAGGTGCTGACAGTATGGCCAAAAACAATCCCAAATTTGAAAGCTCAGAATTTGTAAATTTATTTTATGAAGCATTACCCTCACACATCAAATTAAATCTGGCTACAGACTTTGATGATAACTGTTCATTGGATTGGCTGATCAGAGTATAAAATTATACTCCATTCAGCAGTCCAGTGAACAGGGGGTTAAAAGAGAAACAAGGCGGAATACTAAAATATAGTAGTAACAAAGTAGCGGTTCCAAATACATCAAACAGGTGAAAATATGCCGGTTAAAACATCCATTTTATTGTGCAAAAAAAGTTAAAAAGAACAAAAGGGCACAGCACAGAATCTGCAGCTTTTTTTGCTAACCCTGTGATAGCCGTTAATTGTGGGACTTGGAGAAAGTTGATTTCATGGAGGGTTATACGTAAGCACTCATAAGAGATTACACTTTAACATACTCTGTGACAAATACAGGGGTGTTGAATACTAAAATAGTAGCCGAAGCTAGGGTGTCACCTAGACCCCCTCAATTTTGAATCCAAAAGGAAAACTTATGCGGGAGTGGCCAGAGGAAACTGGCCTTCCCCACAAAGTTTTAAGTCTGACCCTCCCCCACCAAGGGTTGAGGCGTAAATAAATAGATATCCCCAAAGAGACTAATACCCACAAGGTAAATCGGTATCCCCGTAGAAGTAGATACCATAAGTGGCGCAGATACTCTCAGGATAACCAGCCACCCCAATTAAATAGTGCACCCCAAAATATTAACACCAGACAAGTTGAACCCCAAAGACAACCGAGTCAAGATGGACAAAATAGCTATGATTCTGAGGGATACAAAGTATCCAGGAATCATTACCCTGGGGCATCAAAAACTTGTATAATCAAGTAGGTCAACTAGGTACCCAAATGACTAAATTATCTGAACAGTTTGCTAATATGAGCCAAGCTTTAACGGCTCAGCAACCTAATAATCCTTTTTTAGGGGTGGCACCAGTGGCCAACAGTGCGCCACAGGTGCAAAGGTAAATACTCGGATATTTTCTGGGGGGAGAAAAGTACCAAATGGGATAATCAATGTTAATAATGATACTAATCAAATTCTCTCCCTACAACCCAGCAACAGAAGAACTGACTGTGATGACAGGTGTCCCCATTCTGGAATCATTAATAATTCTCCTGTTTTGCAGTTCTCCCTAAGCCTTATTCCCACAGGTGGACGTGCAGAGCAATCCTTACCTGGAGAAGGGAGCCTTGACTGCGACGCAATACGCAGGAAACCCGTTATCCCTATTACAGGGGAGATGGTGGGTAAGAATTATGCCGTATCGGGTAACGTGGCTGATTCAGGTAACTCGTGGCGAAGCCCACAAATGTGTAAACATGCTAATTTTATGTGTGAAATGGTAGAAACTGAGGGGAGATATTATGTTTTAGCTGAGCTCCAGGATTCAGGTACCAACCCTATCATGGGATTAATTGATACTGGATCTCAGGCAACTATTTTATCTTACAGGTACTACACACAGCTAAAAGAGCTATCGTCCCACAAACCTAAACTCAAGGAATTTGACGGTTCATTAATAGGTGTTGGGGTGACTCTCTCAAAGTCTGGGGCACTGCATGGCTAAAACTAAAGCTGCGAAACAGGGTAATAAGACACCCTGTTATTATAGTGGATCTGCCAAATGATAGTTTAATAATTGGTATTGATCTTCTTAAACAATTAAGTATTGTAATTGGTTGCATAAATAATATTATTTGGTCGCAAGTCAAAAGACCTATTAATTATGAATGATCCAGCATACCTCACACCAGACATAACTGTCATGTGGTGGAAGAGAAGCCAGATGCTGTCGAAATTCATTTCAGGAATAGATCTGTACCTGAAATAACTATCCTACAAATAGATGATCAGACTCCCCTAAGTGGCTCTGATGGTCATACCATTAAAATTTTGCCCAGGAAAATAGCCAATATTTCCCTAGACGGCGACATATTAACCATATTTCTCCACAAGGGGGATCCTAGAGGGGGTGATCACTCAATTCCTTGTAGAAATTTAGAAAATGATGGGTGATTTATTTATCCCTGTGCAAGTACATGACCTTGGAAAAACCAAGTATGCTAAATTAAACTTAAAACAGGAAGCTAGCTACATAAGCAAAGGCTTATTGGCGCAGATAGCTGAACCTAAAGTAATTAAATATCTTTCTTCCCAAGATCACTGCGCCATGACTTAGATGATAACTCTGAAAGTAATAGCATTATAGCTAAAGTTTTTGTTATCTATTTCCACCTGTTTTTAGTTTTGAATGATCCCCATAATCAAATATATATTGGCAATGATCTCTTTCATAGATATGCCATATAAATAGATTTGATTAACCTTTGCTTCTGGAGCAGGTTAAAGGGGGACCCTGAGGTATCTCAGGATTAAAATGAAACCCTGAAATCAAACCAGCAAATGCCATATGCTGTGAATATGCAGGTGTCTAATGATGTAATCCCTGCTGGGGATGATACATTTCTCTTACCCTTACAGGTAAAAATGGGTCAGAAATTAAAAACTTCTGAAGCATTAATTTGCATCTCCCAGAGAATGCAAAATATGGGTATAACAATGACCCATACTCCTATGGTAAATATTGGAACTATTCCAATACATGGTATTGTGCATAACATGACCCCACAGGATATCACCTTATCCAAGGGAACTACCAGGGCCGTTTCTAGAAATTTTGGTTCCCAGGGCGAAATTCGAAAATGTGCCCCACCCACATTCTAAAGTGAAACCTTTCTTTATCTTGTTTTGTCTCATTTTAACACACATCATACTACACCACACACACACACTGTACACACCACACACACACACACACAATACCACACACACACTGTACACACCACACAATAACACAATACCACATACACACACATACCGTGACCGTACATAACACACCACACAATGTTCCCTCTAATTATTTTTTGGCATGTCATTCTCTAATTAAATATAAATATCTACAAGTTTTATTTCTATATACTCTATCTGGTGCAGCAAAAGTTCAAATATTGTTTTAGCCTTGAGTATATTTTCCCATTAGTTAAACTGATTAGGGCATCAAATGTAGTCAGTGATCCAAGAGCCACATTTTTTTCCATCTAGATTTCATGATTGTGCCATAATGTATAAACTATCCATGGCAAATGAAAATGAGTATAGAAAATATGAAAGAGTTTTATTGTATTAGGTTTTTTACTGCTTTCATTTATCAGATACTGGCATTATATATAGCAGCTTTGCTAGGCAGTTAACTTTAAGGGGGGGATTAAACCACACAATTCAGATAGAGCATGTCATTTTAAGTAACAGAAAAAGAGGATTACAGCCGCACTTAAAAAGGCATCAGGAAAAAAACATAATTTATGCTTACCTGATAAATTTATTTCTCTAGAACAGAGCTGTCTATATAGCTCCCTTCTTAGCTCCACCCCCCAGTCATTCGACCGAAGGCTAGGAAGAAAAAGGAGAAACCATAGGGTGCAGTGGTGACTGAAAGTTTAAAAAATAAAAATATATATGCCTGTCGTAATAAACAGGGCAGGCCGTGGACTCGATACATCACAAGAGAAATACATTTATCAGGTAAGCATAAATTATGTTTTCTCTTGTAAGATCTATCGAGTCCACGGATTCATCCTTACTTGTGGGATACCAATACCAAAGCTTTAGGACACGGATGAAGGGAGGGAGAAGACAGGGACCTTAAACGGAAGGCACCACTGCTTGTAGAACCTTTCTCTCAAAAATAGCCTCCGAAGAAGCAAAAGTATCAAATTTGTAAAATTTGGAAAAAGTATGAAGCGAAGACCAAGTCGCCGCCTTACAAATCTGTTCAACAGAAGCCTCATTTTTAAAAGCCCATGTGGAAGCAACAGCTCTAGTAGAATGAGCAGTAATTCTTTCAGGAGGCTGCTGTCCAGCAGTGTCATAGGCCAAACGGATGATGCTTTTCAGCCAAAAGGAAAGAGAGGTAGCCGTAGCCTTTTGGCCTCTCCGCTTACCAGAATAAACAACAAACAATGAAGATGTTTGACGGAAATCTTTGGTTGCTTGTAAGTAGAACTTTAAAGCACGAACCACATCAAGATTGTGCAACAGACGTTCTTTCTTTGATGAAGGATTAGGACACAGAGAAGGAACAACAATCTCTTGATTGATATTCTTATTAGAAACAACCTTAGGAAGAAAACATAATTTATGCTTACCTGATAAATTTATTTCTCTTGTAGTGTATCCAGTCCACGGATCATCCATTACTTATGGAATATATTCTCCTTCCCAACAGGAAGCTGCAAGAGTCCACCCACAGCAAAGCTGCTATATAGCTCCTCCCCTAACTGCCATATTCAGTCATTTGACCGAAAACATGCAGAGAAAGGAAAAACCATAGGGTGCAGTGGTGACTGTAGTTCAAATGAAAAAATTACCTGCCTTAAAGTGACAGGGCGGGCCGTGGACTGGATACACTACAAGAGAAATAAATTTATCAGGTAAGCATAAACTATGTTTTCTCTTGTTAAGTGTATCCAGTCCACGGATCATCCATTACTTATGGAATACCAATACCAAAGCTAAAGTACACGGATGATGGGAGGGACAAGGCAGGTACTTAAACGGAAGTTACCACTGCCTGTAAAAAACCCTTTCTCCCATAAATAGCCTCCGAAGAAGCAAGGTATCAAATTTGTTAAATTTGAAAAGTATGAAGCGCAGACCAAGACTCCGTCTTGTAAATCTGTTCAACAGAAGCCACATTTAAAAAAGGCCCAAGTGAAAACCACAGCTCTAGTAGAATGAGCTGTAATCCCTTCAGGAGGCTGCTGTCCAGCAGTCTCATAAGCTAAATGAATTATGCTTTTTAACCAAAAAGACAGAGAGGCTGCTGAAGTCTTTTGACCTCTCCTCTGTCCAGAATAGACAACAAACAAGGTGAACGTTTGATGAAAACTGTAGTAGCTTGTAAGTAAAACTTTAAAGCACAAACCACGTCCAATATTGTGTAATAGACGTTCCTTCTTTGAGGAAGGATTAGGATACAAGCATGGAACAACTATCTCTTGAGTGATGTACTTGTTAGATACCACCTTAGGAAAAAACCCAGGTTGGTACGCAGGACTACCTTATCCGTAAGAAGGACCAGATAAGGAGAATCACATTGTAACACAGATAACTTGGAGACTCTACGAGTCGAGGAATTAGCTACCCAAAAGGAACTTTCCAAGATAAAGATTGATATCTATGGAACAAAAAAGGTTCAAACGGAACTTCTTGAAGAACCTTAAGAATCAGGTTTAAGCTCCATGGCGGAGCAACAGTTTTAAACACAGGCTTGGATCTAACCAAAGCCTGACCAAATGCCTGAACGTCTAGAATACCTGCCAGACGCTTGTGCAAAAAAATAGACAGAGTAAAAATCTGTCCCCTTTTAAGGAATTAGCTGACAACCCTTTTCTCAAAAACATCTTGGAGAAAAGATAATATCCTGGGAATCCAGACTTTACTCCATGAGTAACCCTTGGATTCATAACAATCAGATATTTACACCATATCTATGTTCAATTTTCCTAGAGACAGGCTTTCATGTCTGTATTAAGGTATCAATGACTGACTCGGAGAAGCCATGCTTTGATAACATCAAGCGTTCAGTCTCCAGGCAGTCCATCTCAGATTGATTCTATTTAGATGGTTGAAAGGACCCTGAGGTAGAGGGACCTGTCTCAGAAGCAGAGACCGTGATGGAAAGGATGACATGTCCACCAGATCTGCATACCAGGTCCTGCGTGGCTACGCAGGCACTGTCAAAAACACCAAAGCCCTCTCCTGCTTGGTCTTGACCTCCGGAGGAAATCCCACTCCCCCGGAAGAAAAGTCTGACGACTTAGAAAATCCACCTCCCAGTTCTCAACACCTGGGATATGGATAGCTGATAGACAAGAGTGAGTCTCTGTCCAGTGAATTATTGTAAGACTTCTAACATCGCTAGGGAACTTCTGTTCCCCCTTGATGGCTGATGTAAGCCACAGTCGTGTATATTGTCCGACTGAGTATGATGTACCTCAGAGTTGCTAACTGAGGCCAAGTCTGAAGAGCATGGAATATCACTCCCAGTTCCAGAATATTTATTAGAAGGAGGGTCTCCTCCTAAGTCCACTATCCCTGAGCCTTCAGGGAGTTCCAGACTGCATCCCAACCTAAAAGGCTGGCATCTATTGTAACAATTGTCCCATCTGACCTGCGGAAGGTCATACCCTTGGACAGATGGACCCGACATAGTCACCAGAGAAGAGAATCTCTGGTCTCTTGGTCCAGGTTTAACAGGGGGACAAATCGGTGTAATCCCCGTTCCTCTGACTGAGCATGCATAGTTGCAGCGGTCTGAAATGTAGACGTGCAAACGGTACTATGTCCCTTGCCGCTACCATTAAGCCAATTTCATTCATGTACTGAGCCACCGAAGGGCGCGGATGGGATGAAAAAACACGGCAGAAATTTAGAAACTTTGACAACCTGGACTCCGTCAGGTAAATTTTCATTTCTACAGAATCTATCAGAGTCCCTAGGAGGGAAACCCTTGAGATTGGGGATAGAGAACTCTTTCCTTGTTCACTTTCCACCCATGTGATCTCAGAAATGCCAGTACTACGTCCGTATGAGACTGGGCAATTTGGATGTTTGACGCCTGTATCAGGATGTCGTCTAAATAAGGGGCCACTTCTATGCCCCGCGGTCTAAGGACCGCCAAAGCGACCCCAGAACCTCCATAAAGATTCTTGGGGCTGTAGATATCCCAAAGGAAAGAGCTACAAACTGGTAATGCCTGTCTAGAAAGGCAAACCTGAAAAACGATGGTGATCTTTATGCATCACAATGTGAGGATAAGCATCCTTCAAATCCATTGTAGTCCTCTATTGACTCTCCTGGATCATAGTTAAGATGGTACGAATAGTTTCCATCTTAAATGACGGAATTCTGAGGAATTTGTTTAAGATCTTTAGATCCAAAATAGGTCTGAAGGTTCCCTCTCCTTGGGAACCACAAACAGATTTGAGTAAAAACTCTGTCCCTGTTCCTCTCTTGGAACTGGATGGATCTCGTACACAATGTAAGAATGCCTCCTTCTTTATCTGGTTTGCAGATAATTGTGAAAGGCGAAATCTCCCCTTTTTTTGGGGGGGAATCTTTGAAATCCAGAAGATATCTCTGGGATATAAATTCCAATGCCTAGGGATCCTGGGCATCTCTTGCCCACGTTTGGGCGAAGAATGAAAATCTGCCCCCTATAGGCTCCGTTACCGGATAGGGGTCCGTTCCTTCATGCTGCCTTAGAGGCAGCAGCAGGCTCCTTGGCCTGCTTATCTTTGTTCCAGGTCCGATTGTCTCCAGACCGCCTTGGACTGAGCAAAAATTCCCTCTTGTTTTGCCTTAGAGGAAGAGGATGCCACACCTGCCCTGAAGTTTTTAAAAGGTACGAAAATTAGACCTTTTTTTTTTTTTTGCCCTTGATTTAGATCTATCCTGAGGAAGGGCATGACCTTTTCCTCCAGTGATATAAGCAATAATCTCCTTCAAACCAGGCCCGAATAGGGTCTGCCCCTTGAAGGGAAGTTAAGTAGCTTATTTATTAAAGTCACGACAGCTGACCATGATATAAGCCATAGCGCTCTGCGCGCCAGTATAGTAAAAAACAGAATTCTTAGCCGTTAGTCTAGTCAAATGAACAAGGCATCAGAAAACAAAGGAATTGGCTAGCATAAGCTTGTCAAATATATTCATCCAATGGAGTCGCTTAACTGTAAAGCCTCATCAAGAGACTCAACCCAGAACGCCGCAGCAGCAGTGACAGAAGCAATGTATGCAAGGGGCTGCAGGATAAAACCCTGTTGAATAAACATTTTTTATCCATTGGATCTAAAAAGCACAACTGTCCTCGTCAGAGGTAGTGGTACGCTTAGCTAGAGTAGAAACTCTTCTCTCCACCTTAGGAACTGTCTGCCAGAAGTCCCGTGTGGTGGTAACTATTAGAAAACATTCTTCTAAAAAATAGGAGGGGAAGAGAACGGCACACCTGGTCTATCCCATTCCTTATTAAAAATTTTTTAGTAAACCTCTTTAGGTATTGGAAAAACATCAGTACACACCGGCACTGCATATTATTTATCCAGTCTACACAATTTCTCTGGCCCTGCAATTGTACACATTCATTCAGAGCAGCCAAAGCCTCCCTGAGCAACAAGTGGAGGTTCTCAAGCATAAATTTTAAATGTAGAAATATCAGAATCAGGTTAAATCATCTTCCCTGAGTCAAAAAAAAAAAAATCACCCACAGACTAAGCATATTGTGAGGTAGTATCATACATGGTTCTTAAAGCGTCTGTATGCTCTGTATCTACCCCCAGAGCTAACTGCTTTCCTTTAATTTCAGGTAGTCTGACTAATACTGCTGCCAGAATATTATTCACCACCTTTGCCATGTCTTGTAAAATAAACGCTATGGGCGCCCTTGATGTACTTGGCGCCATTTGAGCGTGAGTCCCTGAAGCGGGAGTCGAAGGGTCTGACACGTGGGGAGAGTTAGTCGGCATAACTTTCCCCTCGACAGAATCCCCTGGTAAAAGAAACGCTATGGGTGCCCTTGATGTACTTGGCGCCATTTGAGCGTGAGTCCCTAAAGCGGGAGTCAAAAGGTCTGACACGTGGGGAGAGTTAGTCGGCATAACTACCCCCACGACAGAATCCTCTGGTGATAATGTTTTTAAAGACAAAAAATGATCTTTATTGTTTAACATGAAATCAGTACATCTGGTACACATTCTAAGATGGGGTTCCACCATGGCTTTAAAACATAATGAACACAGAGCTTCCTCTATGTCAGACATGTTAGAACAGACTAATAATGAGACTAGTAAGCTTGGAAAACACTTTAAATCAAGTTAACAAGCAAATATATAAAACGTTACTGTGCCTTTAAGAGAAACAAATTTTGTCAAAATTTGAAAAACAGTGAAAAAAAGGCAGTAAAACAAACGAAATTTTTACAGTACATGTAATAAGGTAACAGAGCATTGCACCCACCTGCAAATGGATGATTAACCCCTTAATGCAAAAAACAGATAAAAAAAAAAAACAAAAAAAAAAAACGACAGACGTTTTTAAAAACAGACACAACAAACTGCCACAGCCAACAGTGGGAAGCTTCAGTTAACTGTTTCTATGCAAAATTTAAGCCAGCCATGTGGAAAAAACTTAGGCCCCAATAAGTTTTATCACCAAACATATGTTAAAAAACGATTAAACATGCCAGCAAACGTTTTAAAACACATTTTTACAAGAGTATGTATCTCTATTAATAACCCACGCATACAGAGGATACAAGGGATTGTTTATTATGAATACTGTTTCAACCAACGATTGCTAATCACCCAAAGTATAAAACATACAGTAATAAGAAAGATCTTAGTGGGGACATAAAAGACTAACAAATAGCAATATAAAGAGGACAAACTTATTCAATTGGTTAACATATGGTTACAAGAAGAAAAAGTTTTATTGAGTACATAAAAGGAACATTGTTGCCAGATTAACTTACGGTCTAATAGAACCGTGTGTATGCTTGCCCCTAAACATTTGGGATATTAAGTTGTGTGAAACAAAAAGCAGCTTATTGAGATATTATTAACTATAAGGTGCACCTTATAATATTTTAAAGTGTTTTATTAAAGTATACATTGAATTTATTTAATTTGTGTAGTAGTTATGTTTTAATATATGGTAAAATTGTATTTATAATTTATTACCAAATAGAGAATAGGTAGAGCTGTTTGCAGCGCACTCTGTTTTATCCTGTATTTCATTTAGATTTGGTGTGGGTTTTTAGGGAAACCACACAAATATAGAGTTGCTTTATTCTACCACCAAGGGTTTACCTTTCCTGTTGTTTTTTATCTCTATTAATAAGCCTGATACCAGTCGCTTTTACTGCATTTAAGGCTATACCAACATTACAGTGTTATCACCAATGTACGTTAAAAAACGATTAAACATGCCAGCAAACGTTTTAAAACACATTTTTATAAGAGTATGTATCTCTATTAATAAGCCTGATACCAGTCGCTATCGCTGCATTTAAGGCTTTACTTACATTACTTCGGTATCAGCAGTATTTTCTTAGTCAATTCCATTCCTAGAAAAATATTTTACTGCACATACCTTATCTGCAGGAAAACCTGCACGCCATTCCCCCTCTGAAGTACCTCACTCCTCAGAATGTGTGAGAACAGCAAATGGATCTTAGTTACGTCTGCTAAGATCATAGAAAAACGCAGGCAGATTCTTCTTCCAAATACTGCCTGAGATAAACAGCACACTCCGGTGCCATTTAAAAATAACAAACTTTTGATTGAAGAATAAACTAAGTAGAAAGCACCACAGACTCTCACGACCTCCTATCTATGTTGAGGCTTGCAAAAGAATGACTGAATATGGCAGTTAGGGGAGGAGCTATATAGCAGCTTTGCTGTGGGTGGACTCTTGCAGCTTCCTGTTGGGAAGGAGAATATATTCCATAAGTAATGGATGATCCGTGGACTGGATACACTTAGCAAGAGAAAACCAGGTTTGGTACGCAAAACCACCTTATCTGAATGGAAAATAAGATAAGGGGAATCACACTGTAAAGCAGATAGCTCAGAAACTCTTCGAGCCGAAGAGATAGCAACTAAGAACAAAACTTTCCAAGATAGAAATTTAATATCTATGGAATGCATAGGTTCAAACGGAACCCCTTGAAGAACTCTAAGGACTAAGTTTAGGCTCCAAGGCGGAGCAGCAGGCTTAAATATAGGCTTAATTCTGACCAAAGCCTGACTAAAAGTTTGAACGTCTGGGAAATCTGCCAGACGTTTGTGTAGTAGAATAGACAAAGCAGATATTTGTCCTTTTAGAGAAATAGCTGATAATCCCTTCTCCAAACCCTCTTGGAGAAAAGACAATATTCTAGGAATCCTAATCTTACTCCACGAGTAACCTTTGGATTCACACCAATAAAAATATTTGCGCCAAATCTTATGATAGATCTTCCTGGTGACAGGCTTTCTAGCCTGAATCAGGGTATCAATGACCGACTCAGAGAAACCACGCTTTGATAGAACTAGGCGCTCAATCTCCAAGCAGTCAGACGCATAGAAACTAGATTTGGATGTGAGAACGGACCTTGGATTAGAAGGTCCCGTCTCATTGGCAGGGTCCACGGTGGAACCAAGGACATGCCCACTAGGTCTGCATACCAAGTCCTGCGTGGCCACGCAGGTGCTATCAGAATCACCGAAGCTCTCTCCTGCTTGATTCTGGCAACCAGACATGGAAGGAGAGGAAGCGGTGGAAATACGTAGGCCAAATTGAAGGACCAAGGTACTGCTAGAGCATCTATCAGTACCGCCTTGGGATCCCAGGACCTGGACCCGTAATGAGGAAGTTTGGCATTCTGACGCGACGCCATCAGATCCAATTCTGGTGTGCCCCATAGCTGAATCAGCTGAGCAAATACCTTCGGATAGAGCTCCCACTCCCCCTGATGAAAAGTCTGACGGCTTAGAAAATCCCCCTCCCAGTTCTCTACTCCTGGAATGTGAATTGTTGAGAGATGGCAAGAGTGATCCTCTGCCCATCGTATTATTTTGGTTACCTCCATCATCGCTAGATAACTCCTTGTTCCTCCTTGATGATTGATATAAGCTACAGTCGTGATGTTGTCCGATGGAAACCTGATGAATTTGGCTGCAGCAAGCTGAGGCCACGCCTGAAGCGCCTTGAATATCACTCTCTAGGATGTTTATCGGAAGAAGAGATTCCTCCCGAGACCATAAGCCCTGTGCTTTCAGGGAGTTCCAGACTGCACCCCAGCCTAGCAGGCTGGCATCTGTCGTTACAATGAAATACAAAGAAGAGAAAAAGGGAGCCTCCTAGTGTAGCCAATATGTCACAAGCGATATATTTGAGATAGAAAAATACTCACAATGTATGAAAGCAGAGGTAATGCCTAGGAAAACGATCTGGGAACTCCACAGTGCCCCAGCAAACTATGCACACGTGCCGGGGCTGCTCCTCCTGAAGTCAGAATGAAATTCTGCAATCTGGAAAATTGAAGCGAAGAAGAGGGCGACCCCTAGTGCACATCATACATCGTGAAAAGCCGATTTCCACTATCACTCTGTATGATCTGCACTAGGAGTCGCCCTCTTCTTCCCTTTATTTGTCGTTACAATGAGCCACTCTGGCCTGCGGAAGTACATTCCCTGAGACAGGTGGTCCTGAGATAACCACCAGAGAAGAGAATCTCTGGTCTCCTGGTCCAGATGCAGTTGAGGAGATAAATCTGCATAATCCACATTCCACTGTTTGAGCATGCATAGTTGCAGTGGTCTGAGGTGTAGGCGGGCAATAGGAACTATGTCCATTGCCACTACCATGAGTCCGATTACCTCCATACACTGAGCCACAGATGGCCGAGGAATGGAATGAAGAGTTCGGCAAGTGGTTAAGAGTTTTGATTTTCTGACTTCCGTCAGAAATATTTTCATTTCTACCGAATCTATAAGAGTCCCCAGAAAGGAAACTCTTGTGAGAGGGAAGAGAGAACTCTTTTTTATGTTCACCTTCCACCCGTGAGATCTCAGAAAAGCCAACACAATGTCCGTGTGAGACTTGGCTAGCTGAAAAGTCGACGCCTGAATTAAGATGTCGTCTAGATAAGGCGCCACTGCTATGCCCCAAGGTCGTAGAACCGCCAGAAGGGACTCTAGCACCTTTGTGAAAATTCTTGGAGCCGTGGCTAACCCGAAGGGAAGAGCCACAAACTGGTAATGCCTGTTTAGAAAGGCAAATCTGAGAAATTGATGATGATTTCTGTGAATAGGGATGTGTAGATATGCATCCTTTAAGTCCACGGTAGTCATATATTGACCTTCCTGGATCAGAGGCAGAACAGTCCGAATGGTCTCCATCTTGAATGATGGAACCCTGAGGAACTTGTTTAGAATTTTGAGATCCAAGATTGGTCTGAAAGTTTCCTCTTTTTTGGGAACCACAAACAGGTTTGAGTAGAACCCTAGTCCCTGTTCCTCTTTTGGGACTGGGCGGATCACCCCCATGGTAAGCAGATCTTCTACACAGCGTAAGAACGCCTCTCTCTTTGTCTGGTTTACAGACAATCGAGAAATATGAAATCTCCCCCGTGGAAGGGAGTCTTTGAATTCCAGAAGATATCCCTGGGACACAATTTCTAAAGCCCAGGGATCGTGAACATCTCTTGCCCAAGCCTGAGCGAAAAGAGAGAGTCTTCCCCCTACTAGATCTGGTCCCGGATCGGGGGCCACCCCTTCATGCTGTCTTAGAGGCAGCTGCAGGCTTCTTGGCCTGTTTACACTTATTCCAAGCCTGGTTAGGTCTCCAGACTGACTTGGATTGGGCAAAATTCCCCTCTTGCTTTGCAGCAGAGGAAGCCAGAACAGAACCACTCTTGAAGTTCCGAAAGGAACGATAATTATTTTGGTTGATCTTCATCTTATTTGATCTATCCTGAGGAAGGGCATGGCCTTTCCCTCCAGTGATGTCTGAAATAATCTCTTTTAGTTCAGGCCCGAATAGGGTCTTTACTTTGAAAGGGATGTTCAAAAGTTTAGATTTGGATGACACATCAGCAGACCAGGACTTAAGCCATAACGCCCTGCGTGCTAAAATGGCAAAACCTGAATTCTTTGCCGCTAATTTAACCAGTTGAAAAGCGGCATCTGTAATAAAAGAATTATCCAACTTAAGGTCCTTGATTCTGTCCATTATCTCCTCTAATGGAGTCTCCATCTGAAGAGCCTCTTCTAGAGCCTCAAACCAGAAAGCAGCTGCAGTAGTTACAGGAACAATGCACGCAATAGGTTGAAGAGAAAAACCCTGATGAACAAAAATTTTCTTCAGGAGACCATCTAATTTTTTATCCATAGGCTCTTTGAAAGCACAACTGACTTCGATAGGTATAGTTGTACGCTTAGACAGAGTAGAAATAGCTCCCACCACCTTAGGGACTGTCTGCCATGAGTCCCGCATGGTGTCAGATATGGGAAACATTTTCTTAAAAACAGGAGGGGGTGAGAACGGAATACCTGGTCTATCCCACTCCTTAGTAATAATATTCACAATCCTCTTAGGAACTGGAAAAACATCAGTGTAAACAGGAACCTCTAAGTATTTATCCTTTTTACACAATTTCTCTGGAACCACTATAGGGTCACAATCATCTAGAGTTGCTAATACCTCCCTGAGCAATAAGCAGAGGTGTTCAAGCTTAAATTTAAAGGCTGTCATATCAGAATCTGTCTGAGGAAGCGTCTTTCCTGAATCAGAAATTTCTCCCTCAGATAACAAATCCATCACCCCTACTTCAGTGCATTGTGAGGGCATATCAGATACGGCTACTAAAGCGTCAGACGGCTCAGCATTTTTTCTAAACCCAGAGCTGTCCCGCTTTCCTTGTAAACCAGGCAGTTTAGATAAAACCTCTGGGAGGGTTGTATTCATATCTGTGGTCATGTCTTGTAAAGTAAAAGAATTTGACGCACTAGAGGTACTTGGAGTCACTTGTGCGGGCGTTACTGGTTGTGACACTTGGGGAGAGCTAGATGGCGAACCCTCATTTACTTCTGACTGAGAATTGGATGAGATTGCATCACTTTGATAAGGTAATGTACACTGAGAAACAACCAAAGCGGATAAGTCAATACCTATATTTTACAGCCCTCATAAAACCTGCATCACAAGGGGAAGCAACACTTCAAATAACAGAATTACAGCAATAACAGCAATTAACATATATAGAGCTCATTATATTTTTAGTTACACAATATATGGCCCCCTATGTGATATTAGTATTAGTGTTGTTTTTTGTTACATTATGTATATATAAATGAGATAGCGATCTATAGAGAGATCTTGTTATTTTACTAAAGCTACCTGGTAGCTTACACCGTACATGCAGTCACAGACTCACAGTGCCTAATAATAGATTAAGGCTCCTGGCTTAGTATAAGCTTAGCCAAGCAACTCACTCTAATTGTGCAGATCTGACAGACAGTCTGGCGGCGGCTGGGGATAAAAAGATGCAAGTTGCACACTGCAGGACAGGTTGATGATGATGTCACTGATGTGCTGTCACTTCACTGTCCGGAGTTGGACCCGGACTGCTTGGGGACTCTGGAGCCGCTTGAGACCAGTCTCTCTCTACTCTAACCAATGCCACACCCACTCACACACTGACAGTCAGAGACAGACTGTATACACTGTAAAGTGCGGGAAAAAGGAACCTACTTCCTCCCGCTCTAACGCTAACTGCATGTTCCTGAGTCCCACTCCCTCTGACTGAGTCTGACTTCCAAACGCCGCCGCCCAACTGCCGCACTGACACTCTCAGTTTTAATACAATAAAAAATATATATATATTTTTTAAATTGCTCCCACTGCGCCCTATTGCGCACCGGGCCACTGCCTTGTCTGCCCGCACCTAGAAACGGCCCTGGAAACTACCATAGGATATGCTCTGGAATCCAGTTATTATACTTTTGGAATCCAGAATAATGTAATTGGGCTAATACCTGAAAGGTACTTAACTGAAGAACAGTTAATAGAACAATCCTTTGCATCCATGCGAGAAGGATTATTCACAATTCAGTCTATTTATCCTTTCAGCTCAGAGGAAGGCATCTGTAAAATTGAAGAAGCCTCCCGAGTATTTGATCAACCGATCAAAGAACACGAATATCCCAATATCCAGAGTCTGGGTGTAATATAAATTATAATCATGGGGATCTCACCTCTAAACTGGAAGAAGCCTATGAGATAGGACAACCTGAATTTCAGCAAATAGTCGAAAAGTAAATCTCCTCAGCTAATGGCTGTTCCAATAATGATGAATGCCAACAGTTACAAGAACTCCTGATGGGAGTACAAGGATATTTTTGCTAGGGATTCTTATGACTGTGGGACTACAGACCTACGCATTGCAAGTATCTAAACAGATCCCAATGCACCACCTGTATTTGTTAAGCAATACAGACTCCCTTTAGCCTCATAAGATTCTCTTGCAGAAATCCTAAAGAACTTGGAAAAAAAGGGTTATCATCAGACAGGTGCATAGCTCTTATAATAATCCTATTCTAGGTATTCTTAAGCCCAATGGACAATGGTGTTTGTGTGCTGACTTAAGATGTCTGGCTGGCCTGTGCCATACATTGACCACTGCCTAGCACAGATGCAGGGATCTAAGATATTCACTGCCATCAATTGTGCGCAGAGATATTAGACCATAAAGGAAGACCAGTATAAGCTAGCGTTTCCCTTCCAGAAGGTCCAATATGCATTGCAAAGACCTCCGTTTGGATACATAAATTCAGGACATGAATTTGCTGTATTCATGCATAAGGCTAAGGGGGACGTTATCCAATTTTGATGATGTGTTAATCAAAAGCACAGACTTTGAAAAACACATCACATAACTTAAACATGTCCTCAGCCAACTTAAAAGGGCAGGTGCCAAATTATGCCTACAAAAAGCTCAATGGTGCCGTACTCGTGTCAACTTCCTGGGACATGAAGTTACTACTGAAGGGCTAAATCCTCAGAAGAAAAAGGTTGAAGCCATAATAAATTCTAAGAACCCCACAAATTTAAAGGAATTAAGATCATTCCTGGGTATTACAAATTATTTTCAAAAATGTATTGATAATTATGCAGAATTAGCTAAACCACTGCTACATCTTCTAATGAAGGATGTAGTATTGTAGTATAGCACAGGAGTGAGGGTCAAGAAACCGCAATAAGAGAGCTTAAAACTCACTCAAGCACCTTGATTAGCTTACCCTGAAGGTAGTAAACTTTTCTACTTAGAAACAGGGTTACAGTGATGTAAGCATGAGTGCTGTTTTATATAAAAAAAAACATGATAATTTAAGCAAAGTTATTACTTATGCGAGCAAAACTTTATCCCCAGTAGAAATAAAGTTTAATGATTGTTGAAAAGCCCTCTTATCTATTGTATGGGCTCTACAAATTTCCGCAGCTACATAGAGGGTGAAAAAAATATTGAAGAAACGGCCCACCAGCCTTTGCTACATTTGCAAAGTGAGAAAATAAGGGATGGGAACCGGTCCAATAGCCACATAACAGTTCAGACTCTTCCCTTACAAGGCTGGTCTTTAGAAATTCACTATAAGCAAAACAAAAAAGAATCCAGTCGCTCAGGGGCTTGCTGAGCTCCATGACTGTACTTCTAAAGATCATGGGAAGATTTAATAAAAGATTATTTCCTGGAAGAGCAATTGCTTTCCCCATATAAAATATACGAGGACCATAGGCAAACATTACCTTGGGTATATGTTGATGGTTGCTCTTACCATGCCACCATTGATAATGATCGCAGATTAGTCGCTGGCATTGGTATAGTTTGGGCACTTAATGGGTGCAATTCAGGTACAGGCCATTACCAGAAACCAGGCTAAACAACAAAATAAGCCTAAAAACATAATTTATGCTTACCTGATAAATTTATTTCTCTTGTGGTGTATCCAGTCCACGGATCATCCATTACTTGTGGGATATTCTCCTTCCCAACAGGAAGTTGCAAGAGGATCACCCACAGCAGAGCTGCTATATAGCTCCTCCCCTAACTGTCATATCCAGTCATTCGACCGAAACAAGCCGAGAAAGGAGAAACCATAGGGTGCAGTGGTGACTGTAGTTTAAATTAAAATTTAGACCTGCCTTAAAAAGACAGGGCGGGCCGTGGACTGGATACACCACAAGAGAAATACATTTATCAGGTAAGCATAAATTATGTTTTCTCTTGTAAGGTGTATCCAGTCCACGGATCATCCATTACTTGTGGGATACCAATACCAAAGCTAAAGTACACGGATGAAGGGAGGGACAAGGCAGGCTTAAATGGAAGGAACCACTGCCTGTAGAACCTTTCTCCCAAAAATAGCCTCCGAAGAAGCAAAAGTATCAAATTTGAAAAATTTTGAAAAGGTATGAAGCGAAGACCAAGTCGCCGCCTTGCAAATCTGTTCAACAGAAGCCTCATTTTTAAAGGCCCAGGTGGAAGCCACAGCTCTAGTAGAATGAGCTGTAATCCTTTCAGGGGGCTGCTGTCCAGCAGTCTCATAGGCTAAGCGTATTACGTTCCGAAGCCAAAAAGAAAGAGAGGTTGCCGAAGCTTTTTGACCTCTCCTCTGTCCAGAGTAAACAACAAACAGTGTAGATGTTTGGCGAAAATCTTTAGTAGCTTGTAAGTAAAACTTTAAAGCACGGACCACGTCCAGATTATGTAAAAGGCGTTCCTTCTTTGAAGAAGGATTAGGACACAATGATGGAACAACAATCTCTCGATTGATATTTTTGTTAGAAACTACCTTAGGTAAAAACCCAGGTTTTGTACGCAGAACTACTTTATCTGAATGGAAAATCAGATAAGGAGAATCACATTGTAAGGCAGATAACTCAGAGACTCTCCGAGCCGAGGAAAAAGCCATCAAAAACAGAACTTTCCAAGATAAAAGTTTGATATCAATGGAATGAAGGGGTTCAAACGGAACCCCTTGAAGAACTTTAAGAACCAAGTTTAAGCTCCATGGGGGAGCAACAGGTTTAAACACAGGCTTAATTCTAACCAAAGCCTGACAAAAAGCTTGAACGTCTGGAACTTCTGCCAGACGCTTGTGCAAAAGAATAGACAGAGCAGAAATCTGTCCCTTTAAAGAACTAGCTGATGATCCTTTTTCCAAACCTTTTTGGAGAAAGGACAATATCCTAGGAATCCTAACCTTACTCCATGAGTAATTCTTGGATTCACACCAATAAAGGTATTTACGCCATATATTATGGTAGATTTTCCTGGTGACAGGCTTTCGTGCCTGTATAAGGGTATCAATGACTGACTCGGAGAAGCCACGCTTTGATAAAATCAAGCGTTCAATCTCCATGCAGTCAGTCTCAGAGAAATTAGATTCGGATGATTGAAAGGACCTTGTAGTAGAAGGTCTTGTCTCAGAGGCAGGGTCCATGGTGGAAAGGATGACATGTCCACTAGGTCTGCATACCAGGTCCTGCGTGGCCACGCAGGCGCTCTCAAGATCACTGATGCTCTCTCCTGTTTGATTTTGGCAATCAGTCGAGGGAGCAGAGGAAACGGTGGAAACACATAAGCCAGGTTGAAGAACCAAGGTGCTGCTAGAGCATCTATCAGTGCCGCTTCTGGGTCCCTGGACCTGGATCCGTAACAAGGAAGCTTGGTGTTCTGGCGAGACGCCATGAGATCCAGTTCTGGTTTGCCCTAACGATGAACCAATTGAGCAAACACCTCCGGATGGAGTTCCCACTTCCCCGGATGAAAAGTCTGACGACTTAGAAAATCCGCCTCCCAGTTCTCTACACCTGGGATATGGATTGCTGATAGGTGGCAAGAGTGAGTCTCTGCCCAGCGAATTATCTTGGAGACTTCTAACATCGCTAGGGAACTCCTGGTTCCCCCTTGATGGTTGATGTAAGCCACAGTCGTGATGTTGTCCGACTGAAATCTGATGAACCTCAGGGTTGCTAACTGAGGCCAAGCTAGAAGAGCATTGAATACTGCTCTTAACTCCAGAAAATTTATTGGGAGGAGTTTCTCCTCCTGAGTCCACGATCCCTGAGCCTTCAGGGAATTCCAGACTGCACCCCAACCTAGAAGGCTGGCATCTGTTGTTACAATTGTCCAATCTGGCCTTCGAAAGGTCATACCTTTGGACAGATGGACCCGAGATAGCCACCAGAGAAGAGAATCTCTGGTCTCTTGATCTCACTGACTGAGCATGCATAGTTGCAGCGGTCTGAGATATAGTCGCGCAAATGGCACTATGTCCATCGCCGTTACCATCAAGCCGATTACTTCCATACACTGAGCCACCGAAGGGTGCGGTATAGAATGAAGAACACGGCAAGATTTGAGAAGCTTTGATAACCTGGATTCTGTCAGGTAAATCTTCATTTTTACAGAATCTATCAGAGTCCCTAGGAAGGAGACTCTTGTGAGTGGGGATAGAGAACTCTTTTCCTCGTTCACCTTCCACCCATGTGACCTGAGAAATGCCAGAACTATGTCTGTATGTGACTTGGCAATCTGAAAGCTTGACGCCTGTATCAGGATGTCATCCAGATAAGGGGCCACTGATATACCTTGTGGTCTTAGGACCACCAGAAGCGATCCCAGAACCTTTGTAAAGATTCTTGGAGCTGTAGCTAACCCAAAGGGAAGAGCCACAAATTGGTAATGCCTGTCCAGAAAGGCAAACCTTAGGAACCGATGATGATCTTTGTGAATCGGTATGTGAAGGTAAGCATCCTTCAAATCCACTGTGGTCATGTACTGACCCTCCTGGATCATAGGTAGGATGGTCCGAATAGTTTCCATTTTGAACGATGGAACTCTGAGGAATTTGTTTAAGATCTTTAGATCCAAAATGGGTCTGAAGGTTCCCTCTTTTTTGGGAACCACAAACAGATTTGAATAAAAACCCTGTCCCTGTTCCGACTGTGGAACTGGACAGCTCACTCCCATAACTAGGAGGTCTTGCAAACAGCGTAAGAATGCCTCTTTCTTTATCTGGTTTACAGATAATCTCGAAAGGTGAAATCTCCCTTGAGGAGGGGAAGCTTTGAAGTCCAGAAGATATCCCTGAGATACGATCTCCAACGCCCAGGGATCCTGAACATCTCTTGCCCACACCGGATAGGGGGCCGTTCCTTCATGCTGTCTTAGAGCCAGCAGCAAGCTTTCTGGCCTGCTTGCCTTTGTTCCAGGACTGGTTAGGTTTCCAGCCCGGCTTGGATTGAGCAAAAGTTCCCTCTTGTCTTGTAGCAGAGGAAGTTGATGCTGCACCTGCCTTGAAGTTTCGAAAGGCACGAAATTAGACTGTTTGGCCTTTGATTTGGCCCTGTCTTGAGGAAGGGTATGACCCTTACCTCCAGTAATGTCAGCAATAATTTCCTTCAAACCAGGCCCGAATAGGGTCTGCCCCTTGAAGGGAATGTTAAGTAATTTAGACTTTGAAGTCACGTCAGCTGACCAAGATTTAAGCCATAGCGCCCTACGCGCCTGGATGGCGAATCCAGAATTCTTAGCCGTTAGTTTATTCAAATGAACAATGGCATCAGAAACAAAAGAATTAGCTAGCTTAAGTGTTCTAAGCTTGTCAAGTATTTCAGTCAATGGAGTAGCTGTCTGAAAGGCCTCTTCCAGAGACTCAAACCAGAACGCCGCAGCAGCAGTGACAGGCGCAATGCATGCAAGGGGCTGCAGGATAAAACCTTTTGAATAAACATTTTCTTAAGGTAACCTTCTAATTTTTTATCCATTGGATCTGAAAAAGCACAACTGTCCTCGACAGGGATAGTGGTACGCTTTGCTAAAGTAGAAACTGCTCCCTCCACCTTAGGGACCGTCTGCCATAAGTCCCGTGTGGTGGCGTCTATTGGAAACATTTTTCTAAAAATAGGAGGGGGGGGAAATGGCACACCGGGTCTATCCCACTCCTTATTAATGATTTCTGTAAACCTTTTAGGTATTGGAAAAACATCAGTACACACCGGCACTGCATAGTATTTATCCAGTCTACACAATTTCTCTGGTACTGCAATTGTGTCACAGTCATTCAGAGCAGCTAACACCTCCCCAAGCAATACACGGAGGTTCTCAAGCTTAAATTTAAAAGTAGAAATATCTGAATCAGGTTTCCCCGAATCAGAAATGTCACCCACAGACTGAAGCTCTCCTTCCTCAGCTTCTGCATATTGTGACGCAGTATCAGACATGGGCCTTAAGGCATCTGCACGCTCTGTACTACGTCTAACCCCAGAGCTATTGCGCTTTCCTCTGAATTCAGGCAGTCTGGCTAATACCGCTGACAGGGTATTATCCATGATTGCCGCCATGTCCTGCAAAGTAATCGCTATGGGCGTCTTTGATGTATTTGGCGCCATTTTAGCGTGAGTCCCTTGAGCGGGAGTCAAAGGGTCTGACACGTGGGGAGAGTTAGTCGGCATAACTTCCCCCTCGCCAGAATCCTCTGGTGATAAATTTTTTAAAAATAAAAGCTGATCTTTATTGTTTAAAGTGAAATCAATACATTTAGTACACATTCTCATATGGGGTTCCACCATGGCTTTTAAACATAATGAACAAGGAGTTTCCTCTATGTCAGACATGTTTATACAGACTAGCAATGAGACTAGCAAGCTTGGAAAAGACTTTAAATCAAGTTAAACAAGCAATATAAAAAAACGTTACTGTGCCTTTAAGGGAAACAAATTTTGCTAAAATTTGAAATAACAGTGAAAAAAGGCAGTTAAACTAACGAAATTTTTACAGTGTATGTAACAAGTTAGCAGAGCATTGCACCCACTTGCAAATGGATGACATGCAGGGGACTGCTGAGGGAAGCTGAATGTCTCTGTCTGTAATTTTAACTGCGCAAAAAAGCGCTAAAATAGGCAAAAATCAAGCCAGCCATGTGGAAAAAACTAGGCCCCAATAAGTTTTATCACCAAAGCATATATAAAAACGATTAAACATGCCAGCAAACGTTTTATATTGCACATTAATCAGAGTATATACCTCTGATAGCAAGCCTGATACTAGTCGCTATTAAATCACTGTATTTAGGCTTAACTTACATTAATCCGGTATCAGCAGCTTTTTTCTAGCAAATTCCATCCCTAGAAAAACTTAAACTGCACATACCTTATTGCAGGATAACCTGCACGCCATTCTCCCTCTGAAGTTACCTCACTCCTCAGACATATGTGAGAACAGCAGTGGATCTTAGTTACTTCTGCTAAGATCATAGAAAAACGCAGGCAGATTCTTCTTCTAAATGCTGCCTGAGATAAAATAGTACAACTGCGGTACCATTTAAAAACAATAAACTTTTGATTGAAGAAAAAACTAACTATATTACACCACTTTCCTCTTACTACCTCCAGCTATGTTGAGAGTTTGCAAGAGAATGACTGGATATGGCAGCTAGGGGAGGAGCTATATAGCAGCTCTGCTGTGGGTGATCCTCTTGCAACTTCCTGTTGGGAAGGAGAATATCCCACAAGTAATGGATGATCCGTGGACTGGATACACCTTACAAGAGAAACAAGAATCAGTTAGTTATTACTTTCATAACATACCAAAATGAAGCTAGAGGTTAAATCCAGGTGATTATATTATTACATAACACATGAACGGTATGCACTCCAAGTGTACATCAGTCCTAACCCACAGAGTTCAGCATTCTTCACACGACACATCTGCGCTCCATAACACTGTTTCCCGGGAAACAAAGGCTCCTATCATCAGATGCCCAGGAATTGCAAGCCTAACCACAAGTTTAAAGTGTGTTCATGAAAAATGTGCCAAAATATTGAAATGCTGTTCCTTCAAAAGCAAGACATAAAAAGTTTACTTTCCATGTTCCTTAATCCCTTAACGACCAAGGACGTGTCAGACACGTCCTACAAAAAACGGTTGTTAACGATCAAGGACGTGCCTGACACGTCCTCAGGGGTTTCAAGTGCTGGAAGCGATCGCAGGGGGACGGGACCGCTACACTATGAAACAGCTTTAGTGAAAGGGAAGGAGGGAGAGGGGGGTATAAGTATTGTGAAAGGGATCTGGGAGGGGTAGGGTATTGAGGAGCTACACTATAAATAAAACCAAAATTTATGCTTATCTGATAAATTTCTTTCTCTTGTGGTGTATCCACTCCACGGGTTCATCCATTACTTGTGGGATATTCTCCTTCCCAACAGGAAGCTGCAAGAGGAAATCCACAGCAGAGCTGTCTATATAGCTCCTCCCCTAACAGCCACCCCCAGTCATTCGACCGAAGACAAGCAAGAAAAAGGAGAAACTATAGGGTGCAGTGGTGACTGTGGTTTAAAAATAAAAAACACCTGCCTTAAAGTGACAGGGCGGGCCGTGGACTGGATACACCACAAGAGAAAGAAATTTATCAGGTAAGCATTAATTTTGTTTTCTCTTGTAAGGTGTATCCAGTACACGGGTTCATCCATTACTTGTGGGATACCAATACCAAAGCTTTAGGACACGGATGAAAGGAGGGACAAGGCAGGCACTTAAACAGAAGGCACCACTGCCTGCAAGACCTTTCTCCCAAAAATAGCCTCAGAGGAAGCAAAAGTATCAAATTTGTAGAATTTAGAAAAAGTATGAAGCGAAGACCAAGTCGCCGCCTTACAAATCTGTTCAACAGAGGTCTCATGTTTAAAAGCCCACGTGGAAGCTACCGCTCTAGTAGAATGAGCTGTAATTCTTTGAGGAGGCTGCTGGCCAGCAGTCTCATAAGATAAACGGATTATGCTTCTCAGCCAAAAAGAAAGAGAAGTTGCCGAAGCCTTTTGGCCTCTCCTCTTTCCAGAGAAGACGACAAACAATGCAGATGTTTGACGAAAATCCTTAGTAGCTTGCAAATAAAACTTTAAAGCACGAACCACGTCAAGATTGTGTAACAGACGTTCCTTCTTTGAAGAAGGATTAGGACACAGTGACGGAACAACAATTTCCTGATTGATATTCCTATTAGATACTACCTTAGGAAGAAACCCAGGTTTGGTAACTACCTTATCTGCATGGAAGATCAGATAAGGGGAATCACACTGCAAGGCAGATAACTCTGAAACTCTTCGAGCCGAAGAGATAGCTACTAAAAACAGAACTTTCCAAGATAAAAGCTTGATATCTATGGAATGCAAGGGTTCAAATGGAACCCCTTGAAGAACTTTAAAAACTAAATTTAAACTCCATGGCGGAGAAACAGGTTTAAACACAGGCCTGATTCTAACCAAAGCCTGACAAAATGCCTGAACGTCTGGAACATCAGCCAGGCGTTTGTGCAAAAGAATAGACAGAGCAGAAATCTGTCCCTTTAAGGAACTAGCCGATAATCCCTTTTCCAATGCGTCTTGGAGAAAAGATGGTATCCTAGGAATCCTGACCTTACTCCATGAGTAACCCTTGGATTCACAACAATGAAGATATTTACACCATATCTTATGATAGATTTTCCTGGTGACGGGCTTTCGAGCCTGAATCAAGGTATCAATGACCGACTCGGAGAAACCATGTTTTGATAAAATCAAGCGTTCAATCTCCAAGCAGTCAGACGCAGAGATATTAGATTTGGATGTTTGAATGGACCTTGGAGTAGAAGGTCCTGCCTCAGCGGCCGAGTCCATGGTGGAGAGGATGACATGTCCACCAAATCCGCATACCAAGTACTGCGTGGCCATGCAGGCGCTATCAAAATCACCAAAGCTCTCTCCTGCTTGATATTGGCAATCAGACGAGGGAGGAGAGGAAACGGTGGAAACACATAAGCCAGGTTGAAGGACCAGGGCACTGCTAGAGCATCTATCAGCGCTGCCTGGGGATCCCTTGACCTGGACCCGTAACAAGGAAGCTTGGCGTTCTGACGAGAAGCCATCAGATCCAGTTCTGGTTTGCCCCATAGTTGAATCAGCTGGGCAAATACCTCCAGATGGAGCTCCCACTCCCCCGGATGAAAAGTCTGCCGACTTAGAAAATCCGCCTCCCAGTTCTCTACTCCTGGGATATGGATAGCTGAGAGATGGCAAGAGTGAACCTCTGCCCAAAGAATTATCTTGGAAACCTCCATCATTGCCAGGGGATTCCTTGTTCCCCCCTGATGGTTGATATAGGCTACAGTCGTGATATTGTCCGACTGAAATCTGATGAACTTGGCTGCAGCTAGTTGAGGCCAAGCCTGAAGAGCATTGAATATCGCTCTTAGTTCCAGAATGTTTTTCGGAAGGAGGGCTTCCTCCTGAGTCCACGAACCCTGAGTCTTCAGGGAGTTCCAGACTGCGCCCCAGCCCAGAAGGCTGGCATCTGTCGTCACTATAGTCCACTCTGGCCTGCGGAAACTCATTCCCCTGGACAGATGGACCCGAGATAACCACCAGAGAAGAGACTCCCTGGTCTCTTGATCCAGATTTAACAGAGGAGACAAATCTGTGTAGTCCCCATTCCACTTGTTGAGCATGCAAAGTTGCAGTGGTCTGAGATGTAGGCGGGCAAACGGAACTATGTCCATTGCCGCTACCATTAGGTCGATCATTTCCATACACTGAGCCACTGATGGCTGAGAAGTGGAATGAAGAGCACGGCAAGAAGTTAGAAGTTTTGATATCCTGACTTCTGTTAGAAAAATTTTCATTTCTACTGAATCTATCAGAGTTCCTAGGAAGGAAACTCTTGTGAGAGGAGAGAGAGAACTCTTTTCTATGTTCACTTTCCACCCGTGAGACCTCAGAAAGGCCAGAACAATGTCCGTATGGGACTTGGCGATTTGAAAAGTCGACGCCTGAATCAGAATGTCGTCTAGGTAAGGGGCTACCGCTATGCCCCGTGGCCTTAGAGCCACCAGAAGGGACCCTAGAACCTTTGTAAAGATTCTTGGTGTCGTGGCTAACCCGAAGGGAAGAGCCACAAACTGGTAATGCCTGTCTAGGAAGGTGAACCTGAGGAACTGATGATGATCTCTGTGAATCGGAATGTGGAGATAAGCATCCTTTAAGTCCACGGTAGTCATATATTGACCCTCCTTGATCATAGGGAGGATGGTTCGGATTGTCTCCATCTTGAAGGATGGGACCCTGAGAAATTTGTTTAGGATCTTGAGATCCAAGATAGGTCTGAAAGTTCCCTCTTTTTTGGGAACTATAAACAGGTTTGAATAAAAACCCAGCCCCTGTTCCTCTCTTGGAACTGGGTGGATCACTCCCATAACCAGTAGGTCTTGAACGCAACGTAAGAATGCCTCTCTTTTTATCTGGTTTACAGATAGTTGTGAGAGATGAAATCTCCCCTTTGGAGATGAACCTTTGAATTCCAGAAGATATCCCTGGGAAACAATCTCTAGCGCCCAGGGATCCTGGACGTCTCTTGCCCAAGCCTGGGCGAAGAGAGAAAGTCTGCCCCCTACTAGATCCGGTCACAGATCGGGGGCTACTCCTTCATGCTGTCTTAGAGGCAGCCGCAGGTTTCTTGGCCTGCTTCCCCTTGTCCCAAGCCTGGTTAGGTCTCCAGATTGGTTTGGACTGGGCGAAATTTCCCTCTTGTTTTGCATTAGAGGAAACTGAGGCTACGCCACTCTTGAAGTTTCGAAAGGAGCAAAAATTATTCTGTTTGGTCCTCTTATTGGACCTATCCTGAGGAAGGGCGTGACCTTTTCCTCCAGTAATATCAGAAATGATCTCCTTCAGAAGGGTCTGTCCCTTGAAGGAGATGTTAAGAAGATAAGACTTTGAAGTAACGTCTGCTGACTAGGACTTAAGCCATAGCGCCCTACGCGCCAAAATGGCAAAACCTGAATTCTTAGCCGTTAGTTTGGTCAACTGAAAAACGGCGTCAGAAATAAAGGAATTAGCTAACTTAAGAGCTTTAATCCTGTCTTAAATGTCGTCTAGCGGAGTCTCCATCTGTAGAGCCTCCTCAAGAGACTCGAACCAAAAAGCCGCTGCAGCAGTAACTGGAGCTATGCATGCAAGAGGCTGGAGAATAAAACCTTGATGAATAAAAATTTTCTTAAGGAGACCCTCCAATTTTTTATCCATAAGATCTAGGAAAGCACAACTGTCCTCGACGGGGATAGTTGTACACTTAGCTAGGGTAGAGACTGCTCCCTCCACCTTAGGGACCGTCTGCCATGAGTCCCGTACGGCGGCATCTATGGGAAACATCTTTTTGAAAGCAGGAGGGGGAGAGAATGGCACACCTGATCTATCCCATTCCTTAGTAATAATTTCCGAAAACCTCTTAGGGACTGGAAAAACATCAGTGTAAACAGGCACTGCAAAGTATTTGTCCATTTTACACAATTTCTCTGGAACTGCAATGGGGTCACAATCATCCAGAGTCGCTAAAACCTCCCTAAGCAATAAGCGGAGGTGTTCAAGCTTAAATTTAAACACTGTCATTTCAGAATCAGACTGAAGCAACGCCTTCCCTGAGTCTGAAATGTCACCCACAGATAGAAGCTCACCTGCCTCGGCTTCTGAGTATTGTGAGGGTATATCGGACACAGGCATTAAAGCATCAGAAAGCTCTGTATTAGTTCTATCCCCAGAGCTGTTCACTTTCCTTGTAACCCTGGCAGTTTGGAAAATACCTCTGTGAGGCTAGCATTCATAACTGCCGCCATGTCCTGTAAGGTAAAAGAATTAGACGCGCTAGATGTACTTGGCGTCACTTGAGCGGGAGTTATGGGTTCTGACTCATGGGGAGAGCTAGATGGCATAATCTCCCTTTTTTCAGTCAGAGAATCCCCTGGAGATAAATCTTTAAGCGCCATAATATGGTCTTTATAGTTTATAGAAATTTCAGTACATTTGGTACACATTCTAAGAGGGGGTTCCACCATGGCTTCTAAACATATTGAACAAGGAGTTTCCTCTATGTCAGACATGTTTAACAGACTAGTAATGAGACAAGCAAGCTTGGAAAACACTTTAATAAAGGTGAAACAGCAATTAAACAAAAACGTTACTGTGCCTGTAAGAGAAAAAAAACTAACACTTAAACTGCAAAACAGTGTAAAAATATAGTAAAGTCTTTGAAATTTTTACAGTGTGTGTAAGGGACTAAAGCAACATTGCACCCACTTGCAATAAATGTGCAGAAATAAACCCCTTATAATGGTCCTCAGGTGCCAGAGGACTCCTCTAGGGAAGCTGGATGTCTCAGTCTGAATTAAAACTGCGCATTTAGAGCGCTAAAATAGGCCCCTCCCACCATGTACTGGATGCCAGAGAGGCCTTAAGAAAATACTCCTAGGAGTATCTGATTAGCCATGTGGAAACTAGGCCCCAAATAAAGAGTTATCTCCCTCAGAGAAAAAACGTCCTATTTTTGAATTCATGTAAACGTTTAACTGTCACTAAGTAATAAGAGTATTACCCTGTTTTGTAAGCATGATCCCAGTCGCTGTTAAATCACTGCATCAGGCTTACCTCAAATACACAAGGCTCTGTCAGCATTTTCTAGAACTCATTCATCTCTCTAGAAATAAATATACTGAACATACCTCAAAGCAGGTAATCTGCAGACCGTTCCCCCAACTGAAGAGTCAAGAGAATGACTGGGGGTGGCAGTTAGGGGAGGATCTATATAGACAGCTCTGCTGTGGGTGTCCTCTTGCAGCTTCCTGTTGGGAAGGAGAATATCCCACAAGTAATGGATGAACCCGTGGACTGGATACACCTTACAAGAGAAAGGCAATTTTTTCAGTAAACTGGGTACTGGCAGACAGCTGCCAGTATCCAAGATGGCAGCAAATAGGTAGAGGATCAGGGAGGTTGGGGGCTAAGGAGGGATCCAAAACTGAAAAAAAAAATGTATCTCTCTATCTCTCTCTCTCTCTCTCTCTCTCTCTCTCTCTCTCTCTCTCTCTCTCTCTCTCTCTCTCTCTCTATATATATATATATATATATATATATATATATATATATATATATATATATATATATATATATATATATATACACATACATACATACAGGGAGTGCAGAATTATTATACAAGTTGTATTTTTGAGGATTAATTTTATTATTGAACAACAACCATGTTCTCAATGAACCCAAAAAACTCAATATCAAAGCTGAATATTTTTGGAAGTAGTTTTTAGTTTGTTTTTAGTTATAGCTATTTTAGGGGGATATCTGTGTGTGCAGGTGACTATTACTGTGCATAATTATTAGGCAACTTAACAAAAAACAAATATATACCCATTTCAATTATTTATTTTTACCAGTGAAACCAATATAACATCTCAACATTCACAAATATACATTTCTGACATTCAAAAACAAAACAAAAACAAATCAGTGACCAATATAGCCACCTTTCTTTGCAAGGACACTCAAAGGCCTGCCATCCATGTTTTCTGTCAGTGTTTTGATCTGTTCACCATCAACATTGCGTGCAGCAGCAACCACAGCCTCCCAGACACTGTTCAGAGAGGTGTACTGTTTTCCCTCCTTGTAAATCTCACATTTGATGATGGACCACAGGTTCTCAATGGGGTTCAGATCAGGTGAACAAGGAGGCCATGTCATTAGATTTTCTTCTTTTATACCCTTTCTTGCCAGCCACGCTGTGGAGTACTTGGACGCGTGTGATGGAGCATTGTCCTGCATGAAAATCATGTTTTTCTTGAAGGATGCAGACTTCTTCCTGTACCACTGCTTGAAGAAGGTGTCTTCCAGAAACTGGCAGTAGGACTGGGAGTTGAGCTTGACTCCATCCTCAACCCGAAAAGGCCCCACAAGCTCATCTTTGATGATACCAGCCCAAACCAGTACTCCACCTCCACCTTGCTGGCGTCTGAGTCGGACTGGAGCTCTCTGCCCTTTACCAATCCAGCCACAGGCCCATCCATCTGGCCCATCAAGACTCACTCTCATTTCATCAGTCCATAAAACCTTAGAAAAATCAGTCTTGAGATATTTCTTGGCCCAGTCTTGACGTTTCAGCTTGTGTGTCTTGTTCAGTGGTGGTCGTCTTTCAGCCTTTCTTACCTTGGCCATGTCTCTGAGTATTGCACACCTTGTGCTTTTGGGCACTCCAGTGATGTTGCAGCTCTGAAATATGGCCAAACTGGTGGCAAGTGGCATCTTGGCAGCTGCACGCTTGACTTTTCTCAGTTCATGGGCAGTTATTTTGCGCCTTGGTTTTTCCACACGCTTCTTGCGACCCTGTTGACTATTTTAAATGAAACGCTTGATTGTTCGATGATCACGCTTCAGAAGCTTTGCAATTTTAAGAGTGCTGCATCCCTCTGCAAGATATCTCACTATTTTTGACTTTCCTGAGCCTGTCAAGTCCTTCTTTTGACCCATTTTGCCAAAGGAAAGGAAGTTGCCTAATAATTATGCACACCTGATATAGGGTGTTGATGTCATTAGACCACACCCCTTCTCATTACAGAGATGCACATCACCTAATATGCTTAATTGGTAGTAGGCTTTCGAGCCTATACAGCTTGGAGTAAGACAACATGCATAAAGAGGATGATGTGGTTAAAATACTCATTTGCCTAATAATTCTGCACTCCCTGTATATATATATATATATATATATATATATATATAAAAATATATATATATATAAAAAGCCTTTCATTTTAGTACTGGCAGACTTTCTGCCAGTACTTAAGCGGTGACAATTGTGAGGTGTTATTTATGAACAAAGGGGATCACAGAGAAGCATTTACAACCATTTGTGCAATAATTGCACAAGATGTCTGTAAATATAAAGAAACCTGAAAAGTTTGTTAAAAAAAGTAACTTTTTTTTATTTGATCGCATTTGGCAGTAAAATGGTAGCATGAAATATACCAAAATGGGTCTAGATCAATACTTTGGTTTGTCTACTAAAAAAATATATATACATGTGAAGGGTTATTCAGGGATTCCTGAGAGATATCAGTGTTACAATGTAACTATCACAAACATTTTTACAAATTTTGGAAATAGCAAAGTGCTATTTGTACTTATTGCCCTATAACTTGCAAAAAAAGCAAAGAACATGTAAACCCTAACTGCCACCTCCCAGTCATTCGACCGAAGACAAGCAAGAGAAAGGAGAAACTATAGGGTGCAGTGGTGACTGTAGTTTAAAAATTTAAAAAACACCTGCCTTAAAATGACAGGGCGGGCCGTGGACTGGATACACCACAAGAGAAAGAAATTTATCAGGTAAGCATAAATTTTTTTTTTTCTTGTAAGGTGTATCCAGTCCACAGATTCATCCATTACTTGTGGGATACCAATACCAAAGCTATAGGACACGGATGAAGGGAGGGACAAGGCAGGTGCTTAAACGGAAGGCACCACTGCCTGTAAGACCTTTCTCCCAAAAATAGCCTCTGAAGAAGCAAAAGTATCAAATTTGTAGAATTTAGAAAAAGTATGGAGCGAAGACCAAGTCGCCGCCTTACAAATCTGTTCAACAGAAGCCTCATTTTTAAAAGCCCATGTGGAAGCCACTGCTCTAGTGGAATGAGCTGCAATTCTTACAGGAGGCTGCTGGCCAGGAGTCTCATAAGCTAAGCGGATTATACTTCTTAACCAAAAGGAAAGAGAAGTTGCAGAAGCCTTTTGGCCTTTCCTCTGTCCAGAGTAGACAACAAACAATGCAGATGTTTGACGAAAATCTATAGTAGCTTGTAAATAAAACTTTAAAGCACAAACCACGTCAAGATTGTGTAATAGACGTTCCTTCTTTGAAGAAGGATTAGGGCACAATGACAGAACAACAATCTCCTGATTGATATTCTTATTAGATACCACCTTAGGAAGAAACCCAGGTTTGGTATGCAACACTACCTTATCTGCATGGAAGATCAGATAAGGGGAATCACACTGTAAGGCAGATAACTCTGAAACTCTTCGAGCCGAAGAGATAGCTACCAAGAACAGAACTTTCCAAGATAAAAGCTTGATATCTATGGAATGCAGAGGTTCAAACGGAACCCCTTGAAGAACTTTAAGAACTAAATTTTAACTCCATGGCGGAGCAACAGGTTTAAACACAGGCTTGATTCTAACTAAAGCCTGACAAAACGCCTGAACGTCTGGAACATCCGCCAGACGCTTGTGCAAAAGAATAGACAGAGCAGAAATCTGTCCCTTTAAGGAACTAGCTGACAATCCTTTCTCCAATCCTTCTTGGAGAAAAGACAATATCCTGGGAATCCTGACTTTACTCCATGAGTAACCCTTGGATTCACACCAATGAAGATATTTACACCATATCTTATGATAGATTTTCCTGGTGAAAGGCTGTCGAGCCTGAATTAAGGTATCAATGACCGACTCGGAAAAACCACGCCTTGATAAAATGAAGCGTTCAATCTCCAAGCAGTCAGACGCAGAGAAATTAGATTTGGATGTTTGAAGGGACCTTGAAGTAGAAGGTCCTGCCTCAGCGGCAGAGTCCATGGTGGAATGGATGACATGTCCACCAGATCTGCGTACCAAGTCCTGCGTGGCCACGCAGGAGCTATCAAAATCACCGAAGCTCTCTCCTGCTTGATCTTGGCAATCAGCCGAGGGAGCAAAGGAAACGGTGAAAACACATAAGCCAGGCTGAAGGACCAGGGCGCTGCTAGAGCATCTATCAGCGCTGCCTGGGGATCCCTTGACCTGGACCAGTAACAAGGAAGTTTGGCGTTCTGACGAGACGCCATGAGATCCAGTTCTGGTTTGCCCCATAGTTGAATCAGCTGGGCAAATACCTCCGGATGGAGCTCCCACTCCCCCGGATGAAAAGTCTGCCGATTTAGAAAATCCGCCTCCCAGTTCTCTACTCCTGGGATATGGATAGCTGAGAGATGGCAAGAGTGAACCTCTGCCCATAGAATTATCTTTGAAACCTCCAACATTTCCAGGGGGCTCCTTGTTCCCCCCTGATGGTTGATATGGGCTACAGTCGTGATGTTGTCCGACTGAAATCTGATGAACCTAACCGCAGCTAGCTGAGGCCAAGCCTGAAGAGCATTGAATATCGCTCTTAATTCCAGAATGTTTATTGGAAGGAGAGCCTCCTCCTGAATCTACGAGCCCTGAGCCTTCAGGGAGTTCCAGACTGCACCCCAGCCCAGAAGGCTGGCATCTGTCGTTACTATAGTCCAATCTGGCCTGCGGAAGCTCTTCCCCTTGGAAAGATGGACCTGAGATAGCCACCAGAGAAAAGAATCCCTGGTTTCTTGATCCAGATTTAGTAGAGGGGACAAATATGTGTAATCCCCATTCCACTGACTGAGCATGCAAAGTTGCAGCGGTCTGAGATGTAGGCGGGCAAACGGTACTATGTCCATTGCCGCTACCATTAAACCGATTACTTCCATACACTGAGCCACTGAAGGACGAGAAGTGGAATAAAGAACACGGCAAGAGTCTAGAATTTTTGACAATCTGGCCTTCGTTAGGTAAATCTTCAATTCTACTGAATCTATCCCTAGGAATGAAACTTTTGTTAGAGGTGATAGAGAGCTCTTTTCTTTGTTCACCTTCCACCCATGGGACCTCAGAAATGCCAGAACAATGTCCGTGTGGGACCTGGCAACTTGAAAAGTCGACGCCTGTATCAGAATGTCGTCAAAGTAAGGGGCTACTGCTATACCCCGCGGCCTTAGGACCGCTAGAAGGGACCCTAGAACCTTTGTAAAGATTCTTGGTGCCGTGGCCAACCCGAAGGGAAGAGCCACAAACTGGTAGTGCCTTTCTAGAAAGGCAAACCTGAGAAAACGATGATGATCTTTGTGTATCGGGATGTGAAGATAAGCATCCTTTAGGTCTACGGTAGTCATATATTGACCCTCCTGGATCATAAGAAGAATGGTTCGAATAGTCTCCATCTTGAAGGATGGAACTCTGAGAAATTTGTTTAAGATCTTGAGATCTAAGATTGGTCTGAATGTTCCCTCTTTCTTGGGAACTACAAACAGATTTGAATAGAAGCCCTGACCCTGTTCCTCCTGCGGAACTGGGTGGATCACTCCCATAATTAGGAGGTCTTGAACACAATGTAAGAATGCCTCTCTCTTTATCTGGTTTGCAGATAAAAGTGAGAGATGAAATCTCCCTTTTGGGGGAGAGGTTTTGAATTCCAGAAGATAACCCTTGGACACAATTTCCAATGCCCAGAGATCCTGGACATCTCTTGCCCAAGCCTGGGCGAAGAGAGAGAGTCTGCCCCCTACTAGATCCGTGTCCGGATCGGGGGGGCTGCTCCTTCATGCTGTCTTAGAGGCAGCAGCAGGCTTCTTGGCCTGTTTCCCCTTGTTCCAAGCCTGGTTAGGTCTCCAGACCGGCTTAGACTGGGCAAAAGTTCACTCTTGTTTTGCGTTAGAGGAAGTTGAAGCTGCGCCACTCTTGAAGTTTCGAAAGGGCCGAAAACTAGACTGTTTGGTCCTTAATTTGTTGGACCTGTCTTGAGGAAGGGCATGACCTTTTCCTCTAGTGATGTCAGAAATGATCTCCTTCAGTCCAGGCCCGAATAGGGTCTGACCTTTGAAGGGAATGTTGAGAAGTTTAGACTTTGAAGTCACGTCAGCTGACCAGGATTTAAGCCATAGTGCCCTACGCACCTGAATAACAAAACCTGAATTTTTAGCCGTTAGCTTGGTTAAATGAACAACGGTATCAGAAACAAATGAATTGGCTAGCTTAAGGGCCCTAAGCTTGTCAATAATATCTTCCAACGGGGTTTCAACCTGTAGAGCCTCCTCTAGGGACTCAAACCAGAAAGCCGCGGCAGCAGTGACTGGGGCAGTGCATGCAAGAGGCTGGAGAATAAAACCTTGTTGAATAAAAATTTTCTTAAGGTAACCCTCTAATTTTTTATCCAGTGGATCTAGAAAAGCACAACTGTCCTCGACAGGGATAGTGGTACACTTAGCTAGAGTAGAAACTGCTAACTCCACCTTAGGGACCGTCTGCCATAAGTCCCGTGTAGCGGCGTCTATAGGAAACATCTTTTTAAAAACAGGAGGGCAGAGAACGGTACACCTGGTCTATCCCATTCCTTAGTAATAATTTCAGAAAACATTTTAGGGATTGGAAAAACATCAGTGTAAGTAGGCACTGCATAGTATTTATCCAATCTACATAATTTCTCTGGGACTACAATAGTGTCACAGTCATCCAGAGTTGCTAAAACCTCCCTGAGCAATACGCGGAGGTGTTCAGGCTTAAATTTAAATGTAGACATATCAGAATCAGATTGAAGTATCTTCCCTGAATCAGAAAAATCACCCACAGATTGAAGCTCCCCTGCTTCAGCTTCAGTATAATGTGAGCGTGTATCAGACATAGCTACTAAAGCGTCAGAGAGCTCTGTATTTATTCTAGTCCCAGAGCCGTCTCGCTTTCCTTGCAATCCTGGCAGTTTAGATAATACCTCTGTAAGGGTATGATTCATAACTGCCGCCATGTCTTGCAAGGTATACGCAATGGGCGCACTAGATGTACTAGGCGTCCCCTGAGCGGGATTTATAGGATGTGACACGTGGGGAGAGTTAGACGGCATAACTTCCTCCTTGTCAGTTTCCTCTGGTGATAAATCTTTTAAAGACAGAATATGATCTTTATAACAAAGTAAAATCAGTACATTTGGTACACATTCTAAGAGGGGGTTCCACAATGGCTTCTAAACATAATGAACAATGAGTTTCCTCTATGTCAGACATGTTTAAACAGACTAGTAATGAGACCAGCAGGCTTGGAAAACACTTTAATAACTGAACAAGCAAAAAATAAAAACGGTACTGTGCCTTTAAGAGAAAAAAACAAACACAGAAACTGCAAAACAGTGAAAAAAGCAGTAAATCTTACGACATTTTTACAGTGTGTATAATAGGCTGAAAGAGCATTGCACCCACTTGCAAATGGATGATTAACCCCCTAGTTTCAAAACCGGATCAAAAAAACGATATAAACGTTTTTAAACAGTCACAACAAACTGCCACAGCTCTACTGTGGCCCTACCTGCCCATACAACGACTTAGGAAGGCACAAAAACCCTATAGAGAGGTCCTAAATGTTCAGGGGACTCCTTCAGGGAAGCTGGATGTCTCAATCTGCAAAAACTAATGCGCAATTTAGGCACGAAAATAGGCCCCTCCCAACCTGTACTCACAGTGAGATGGCCTTAAAAAACTATCCCTAGGCAAAATCTAGACAGACAAGAGACAAAGACTACAACAGCCTGGATCTCCACAGATAGCTGCCTCCATCTTCCTATCAGAGACTTACTATTATTATTATTACTACTATTATTTTATTTATACTATTTTTATTTATATTTTATCTAAATATCACTTTGATACTTTTTATTATATCATTGTACCCAATCATTGCATCCTGGTGCTATCAATTAATAGCATTACCACTATAATATCAGCCCACCTATTGTTCTGAGGTTTTATTTTCTGATGTTTAGTGGCCTGAACAACTTTTGTGCTTGTGTACCCCTATTCTCATATTGGGGCTGATATACACTTTTCCTGCTGCCAATTTTGTTGTATAAGACCACCTAAGTACTAATTACCACTATATTTATTATTATATACATATAATATATTAGATTATTTCCTAATAGGGCGCCCCCTCTCTTGTTTTTCCTAAAATATAGACAGCCATGTGGAAAAAACTGGGCCCCAGAATAAAGTTTTATCACCAATATGTAATAAACGTTTATACACTTCAAGCAAACGTTATATCTATACAGTTATGTGAGTAAATAATAAAAATATTACCCTTTACAGCAAGCATGATACCAGTCGTTATTAAATCACTGTAATCAGGCTTACCTTAAATAAATCCAGTATTGTCAGCATTTTCTAGCATATTCATTTCTCTAGAAAAATGTAAAACTGCACATACCTCAGAGCAGGAGACCCTGCACACTATTCCCCCAGTTGAAGTTACCCATCTCTTCAGTTATGTGTGAGAACAGCAATGGATCTTAGTTACAACCTGCTAAGATCATCAAAGACCACAGGCAGACTCTTCTTCAACTTTCTGCCTGAGGCTAAAATAGTACAACTCCGGTACCATTTGAAAATAACAAACTTTTGATTGAAGATAAACTTCCCTTGTCGAGAGCTGCAAGAGAATGACTGGGAGGTGGCAGTTAGGGGAGGAGCTATATAGACAGCTCTGCTGTGGGTGATCCTCTTGCAGCTTCCTGTTGGGAAGGAGAATATCCCACAAGTAATGGATGAATCCGTGGACTGGATACACCTTACAAGAGAAAGGGCACTTACCTGCATCTAGCCATCTGGCAGGAGGACAGCTTACAAGGTATGAGAGGACACATGCTCCTCAGAGACCTGTAGAAAGAGAAAGAACAGAGTAAACCTACTCTGGCTTTCAATACTTGGGCAGCAAATATTTTAGGAAAACACAGCAAGTCCACCTCACAAGTTCCTAATCACTTTAAAGCCACCACTACCCTACTGAAGAGATTAACATGGAGTACGGCTAGACCCAATCCTTGATAAGAACAGAGTAAACCTACTCTGGCTTACTATAATATTTAAATCTTGCTTGTAGAGAAAGAAATCCAATTTTCTTCAGACACCAAAACTTCACCACCTCCATGCACCAAGGCAAAGAGAATGACGGGGGTTTGTGGTAAGGGAAGTGATACTTAAAGTGTCACTAAACCAAAAATCTTTCTTTCATGATTCAGATAGAACATACAAATTTAAACCACATTACAATGTACTTCATTTATTTATTTTGCTTAATTTTTTAGATATCCTTAGTTGAAGAAAAAGCAATGCACATGGGTGAGCCAATCACATGAGGTTTCTATGTGCAGCAACCAATCAGCAGCTACTGAGCATATCTAGATATGCTTTCCAGCAAAGAATATCAAAAGAATAAAACAAATTAGATAATAGAAGTAAATTAGAAATATGTTTAAAAATGCATTCTCTTTCTAAATCATGAAATAAAAAATGTGGGTGTCACGTCCCTTTAACAGCTTTGCTGTGGTGCTCTTTGCCTCCTCCTGCTGGCCAGGAGTGATATTCCCAACAGTAATTGAGGACGTCGTGGACTGACCATATATAAGGAAAGAAACAGTATATAATATGTGTGGGTACAGTAAATGATTAAGAGGAAAATTACAGCTAAACACCAACACCGCAGAAATATAAAAATAGCCCTGGTCCTAAGTGGTAAGAAAATTGAAAAATGGTCTGGTCACTAAGGGGTTAAAGCTTTGTTATTTCCGGTACTCTCTTTTAACCCCTCCGTCCAAGTTCCAAGTCGTAAACAAAAAAAGTAAAATGAAGCACATGATCACTGCAATCATGTGCTTCCAAAACGGCGCTGATTGGCTCCTGGGGAACTGCCTGCGTTGCAAGGCACGTCCCCCAGTCTGATCAACAGCAGATAAGGTTTAGTATGGTGCAGGACGCCACAAAAGTAAGGACATTCCATACCGCCCTAAAGGCGTTTAAGCCCATTGCTTTTAGGACAGCATGGAACGTCCTAACGGCGTCAAGTGATTAACAAAATTGTTGTTTAAATATACAACAACAAAAAAAACAACTAACATTAGTAATTACCTTCTTGTTTGGATGGCATTGCTTTAACAGATGATGGGGGATATGAGCATTCATCTTCTGAACTGTGCTGCAGGGTGCATGTCCCCTTAAAAACAAAACAAAAAAAAAAACATTATATATACAGTATAAATATATAAATATATATATATATATACTGTGTATATATATATATATATATATATATATATATATATATATACACACACATACACACACACATACAGTATATATATATAAAAAAATAATATATAATATGGAGGTGATGGTACAGAGTTTAAGATCACTGGCACAGTGCATTTCCCCTGTCTAGAGCGTCAGACCATACTTCCTTGCTACACACATATATATATATTTCTCTTGTTAAGTGTATCCAGTCCACGGATCATCCATTACTTATGGGATATTAACTCCTCCCCAACAGGAAGTGCAAGAGGATTCACCCAGCAGAGCTGCTATATAGCTCCTCCCCTAACTGCCATTACCAGTCATTCTCTTGCACCCAACGAATAGATAGGATGTGTGAGAGGACTGTGGTGATTATACTTAGTTTCATACCTTCAATCAAAAGTTTGTTATTTTATAATAGCACCGGAGTGTGTTATTCCTTCTCTGGTAGAATTTGAAGAAGAATCTACCTGAGTTTTTCTATGATTTTAGCCGGAGTAGTTAAGATCATATTGCTGTTTCTCGGCCATCTGAGGAGAGATAAACTTCAGATCAGGGGACAGAGGGCAGATTAATCTGCAAAGAGGTATGTAGCAGCTTATTATTTTCTGACAATGGAATTGATGAGAAAATTCTGCCATACCGATATAATGTAAACTCAGCCTTAAATGCAGTAGCAGCAACTGGTATCAGGCTGTCATGTATGTATATTTTACACTTCAGTATTCTGGGGAATGGCACTTCACTGGAATTATACTGTATGCATAAAACTTTAGCCTAATTTGCAGGGACTAGCAACAGGCTTTTTAATAACACTCAATTTATTAATGTTAAACGTTTTTTGCTGGCATGTAAAATCGTTTAATTTTCTGAGGTACTGGGTGAAAAAATGTTTTGGGCACTATTTTTTTCCACTTGGCAGTCGTTTTATTTAATTTATGACAGTTTACTGATCTCTCTCACTGTTATGTGTGAGGGGGAGGGGCCTTTTTTGGCGCTTTTGCTACGCATCAAAAAATTCAGTCAGAAGTTTATTGTCTTCCCTGCATGATCCGGTTCATCTCTACAGAACTCAGGGGTCTTCAAAACTTGTTTTGAGGGAGGTAATCACTCACAGCAGAGCTGTGAGATTGTAGTTGACTGTGATAAAAAAACGTTTATTTCTGTATTTTTTTTCTGCTATCAGGGTTAGTTATCCTTTGCTAATGGGAGCAATCCTTTGCTAAAATTGTGTTTTTTACAAAGATTTGATGCTATAACTTTTCAGTTTATTAATTTTCAACTGTCATAACTTTTTCTGTGCTTCTTATAGGCACAGTACGTTTTCATATTATAGTAAATTACTTGAAAAGTATTTCCAAGTTGCTAGTTTATTTGCTAGTGTGTTAAACATGTCTGATTCAGAGGAAGATATCTGTGCTATATGTGCTAAAGCCAAAGTGGAGCCCAATAGAAATTTATGTACTAACTGTATTGATGCTACTTTAAATAAAAGTCAATCTGTACAAATTGAACATATTTCACCAAACAACGAGGGGAGAGTTATGCCGACTAACTCGCCTCACGTGTCAGTACCTGCATCTCCCGCTCGGGAGGTGCGTGATATTGTAGCGCCGAGTACATCTGGGCGGCCATTACAAATCACATTACAGGATATGGCTACTGTTATGACTGAAGTTTTGGCTAAATTACCAGAACTAAGAGGTAAGCGTGATCACTCTGGGGTGAGAACAGAGTGCGCTGATAATATTAGGGCCATGTCAGACACTGCGTCACAATTTGCAGAACATGAGGACGGAGAGCTTCATTCTGCGGGTGACGGTTCTGATCCAAACAAACTGGATTCAGATATTTCAAATTTTAAATTTAAGCTGGAAAACCTCCGTGTATTACTAGGGGAGGTGTTAGCGGCTCTGAATGATTGTAACACAGTTGCAATACCAGAGAAAATGTGTAGGTTGGATAAATATTTTGCGGTACCGGCGAGTACTGATGTTTTTCCTATACCTAAGAGACTTACTGAAATTGTTACTAAGGAGTGGGATAGACCCGGTGTGCCGTTCTCACCCCCTCCGATATTTAGAAAGATGTTTCCAATAGACGCCACCACACGGGACTTATGGCAAACGGTCCCTAAGGTGGAGGGAGCAGTTTCTACTTTAGCTAAGCGTACCACTATCCCGGTGGAGGATAGCTGTGCCTTTTCAGATCCAATGGATAAAAAGTTAGAGGGTTACCTTAAGAAAATGTTTGTTCAACAAGGTTTTATATTGCAACCTCTTGCATGCATTGCGCCTGTCACGGCTGCAGCAGCATTTTGGTTTGAGTCTCTGGAAGAGACACTTGAATCAGCTCCATTAGATGAGATTACACACAAGCTTAAAGCTCTTAAGTTAGCTAACTCATTTATTTCAGATGCCGTAGTACATTTAACTAAACTTACGGCTAAGAATTCCGGATTCGCCATTCAGGCACGCAGAGCACTGTGGCTAAAATCCTGGTCAGCTGACGTTACTTCTAAATCTAAATTGCTTAATATACCTTTCAAAGGGCAGACCTTATTCGGGCCCGGGTTGAAAGAAATTATCGCTGACATTACAGGAGGTAAAGGCCATGCCCTGCCTCAAGACAGAGCCAAACCTAAGGCTAGACAGTCTAATTTTCGTTCCTTTCGTAATTTCAAAGCAGGAGCAGCATCAACTTCCTCTGCACCAAAACAGGAAGGAGCTGTTTCTCGCTACAGACAAGGCTGGAGACCTAACCAGTCCTGGAACATGGGCAAGCAGGCCAGGAAACCTGCTGCTGCCCCTAAGACAGCATGAATCGAGGGCCCCCGATCCGGGAACGGATCTAGTGGGGGGCAGACTTTCTCTCTTCGCCCAGGCTTGGGCAAGAGATGTCCAGGATCCCTGGGCGTTAGAGATCATATCTCAGGGATACCTTCTAGACTTCAAATTCTCTCCCCCAAGAGGGAGATTTCATCTGTCAATGTTGTCAACAAACCAAATAAAGAAAGAGGCGTTTCTACGCTGCGTACAAGATCTTTTATTAATGGAAGTGATCCATCTGGTTCCGCGGTCGGAACAAGGACAAGGGTTTTACTCAAATCTGTTTGTGGTTCCCAAAAAAGAGGGAACTTTCAGGCCAATCTTGGATTTAAAGATCCTAAACAAATTCCTAAGAGTTCCATCGTTCAAAATGGAAACTATTCGGACAATTTTACCCATGATCCAAAAGGGTCAGTACATGACCACAGTGGATTTAAAGGATGCTTACCTTCACATACCGATTCACAAAGATCATTACCGGTATCTAAGGTTTGCCTTTCTAGACAGGCATTACCAGTTTGTAGCTCTTCCATTCGGATTGGCTACGGCTCCGAGAATCTTCACAAAGGTTCTGGGTGCTCTTCTGGTGGTACTAAGACCGCGAGGAATTGCGGTAGCTCCGTACCTAGACGACATTCTGATACAAGCTTCAAGCTTTCAAACTGCCAAGTCTCATACAGAGTTAGTACTGGCATTTCTAAGGTCGCATGGATGGAAGGTGAACGAAAAGAAGAGTTCTCTCTTTCCACTCACAAGAGTTCCCTTCTTGGGGACTCTTATAGATTCTGTAGAAATGAAGATTTACCTGACAGAAGACAGGTTAACAAAGCTTCAAAATGCATGCCGTGTCCTTCATTCCATTCAACACCCGTCAGTAGCTCAATGCATGGAGGTGATCGGCTTAATGGTAGCAGCAATGGACATAGTACCCTTTGCACGCCTACATCTCAGACCGCTGCAATTGTGCATGCTAAGTCAGTGGAATGGGGATTACTCAGACTTGTCCCCTACTCTGAATCTGGATCAAGAGACCAGAAATTCTCTTCTATGGTGGCTTTCTCGGCCACATCTGCCATTCAGCAGGCCGGACTGGACAATTGTAACAACAGACGCCAGCCTACTAGGTTGGGGCGCTGTCTGGAATTCTCTGAAGGCTCAGGGACAATGGAATCAGGAGGAGAGTCTCCTACCAATAAACATTCTGGAATTGAGAGCAGTTCTCAATGCCCTTCTGGCTTGGCCCCAGTTAACAACTCGGGGGTTCATCAGGTTTCAGTCGGACAACATCACGACTGTAGCTTACATCAACCATCAGGGAGGGACAAGAAGCTCCCTAGCAATGATGGAAGTATCAAAGATAATTCGCTGGGCAGAGTCTCACTCTTGCCACCTGTCAGCAATCCACATCCCGGGAGTGGAGAACTGGGAGGCGGATTTCTTAAGTCGTCAGACTTTTCATCCGGGGGAGTGGGAACTTCATCCGGAGGTCTTTGCCCAAATACTTCGACGTTGGGGCAAACCAGAGATAGATCTCATGGCGTCTCGACAGAACGCCAAGCTTCCTCGTTACGGGTCCAGATCCAGGGATCCGGGAGCGGTTCTGATAGATGCTTTGACAGCACCTTGGACCTTCGGGATGGCTTATGTGTTTCCACCCTTCCCGATGCTTCCTCGATTGATTGCCAGAATCAAACAGGAGAGAGCATCAGTGATTCTAATAGCGCCTGCATGGCCACGCAGGACTTGGTATGCAGATCTAGTGGACATGTCATCCTGTCCACCTTGGTCGCTACCTCTGAAACAGGACCTTCTGATCCAGGGTCCCTTCAAACATCAAAATCTAATTTCTCTGAAGCTGACTGCTTGGAAATTGAACGCTTGATTTTATCAAAACGTGGTTTTTCTGAGTCAGTTATTGATACCTTAATACAGGCTAGGAAGCCTGTTACCAGAAAGATTTACCATAAGATATGGCGCAAATACTTTTATTGGTGCGAATCCAAGAGTTACTCATGGAGTAAGGTTAGGATTCCGAGGATATTGTCTTTTCTACAAGAAGGTTTAGAAAAGGGTTTATCCGCTAGTTCCTTAAAGGGACAGATTTCAGCTCTGTCCATTCTTTTACACAAACGTCTGTCAGAAGTTCCGGGCGTTCAAGCTTTTTGTCAGGCTTTAGCTAGGATCAAGCCTGTGTTTAAAACTGTTGCTCCACCATGGAGTTTGAACTTAGTTCTTAATGTTTTACAGGGGGTTCCGTTTGAACCCCTTCATTCCATTGATATCAAGTTGTTATCTTGGAAAGTTCTGTTTTTAATGGCGATTTCCTCGGCTCGAAGAGTCTCTGAGTTATCTGCCTTACATTGTGATTCTCCTTATCTGATTTTTCATTCAGACAAGGTAGTTCTGCGTACTAAACCTGGGTTCCTACCTAAGGTGGTCACTAACAGGAATATCAATCAAGAGATTGTGGTTCCATCTTTGTGTCCTAATCCTTCTTCGAAAAAGGAACGTCTGCTACACAATCTAGATGTAGTCCGTGCCCTGAAATTTTATCAACAGGCAACTAAGGATTTTCGACAAACGTCTTCCCTGTTTGTCGTTTATTCTGGTCAGAGGAGAGGTCAAAAAGCTTCGGCTACCTCTCTCTCCTTTTGGCTTCGTAGCATAATACGGTTAGCCTATGAGACTGCTGGACAGCAGCCTCCTGAAAGAATTACAGCACATTCTACTAGAGCTGTGGCTTCCACTTGGGCCTTTAAGAATGAGGCTTCTGTTGAACAGATTTGCAAGGCTGCAACTTGGTCTTCTCTTCATACTTTTTCCAAATTTTACAAATTTGACACTTTTGCTTCTTCGGAGGCTGTTTTTGGGAGAAAGGTTCTTCAGGCAGTGGTTCCTTCCGTATAAAGAGCCTGCCTGTCCCTCCCGTCATCCGTGTACTTTAGCTTTGGTATTGGTATCCCATAAGTAATGGATGATCCGTGGACTGGATACACTTAACAAGAGAAAACATAATTTATGCTTACCTGATAAATTTATTTCTCTTGTAGTGTATCCAGTCCACGGCCCGCCCTGTCACTTTAAGGCAGGTAATTTTTCCATTAAACTACAGTCACCACTGCACCCTATGGTTTTCCTTTCTCTGCATGTTTTCGGTCGAATGACTGGTAATGGCAGTTAGGGGAGGAGCTATATAGCAGCTCTGCTGGGTGAATCCTCTTGCACTTCCTGTTGGGGAGGAGTTAATATCCCATAAGTAATGGATGATCCGTGGACTGGATACACTACAAGAGAAATAAATTTATCAGGTAAGCATAAATTATGTTATATATATATACATACACACACATACACATACCCACACATATATATGTGTGTGTATTTTATATATATATATATATATATATATATATATATATATATATATACACACACACACATATACACATATACAGTGTATATATATATATAAAATATTTTTTTTCCTTCTTTTTTGAAGCATTTTATCTTGACTGATAATGAGCCCTGCTCCTGTACAGGAATCCAATACAGGCATATAACAGTAGGTGTGGGGGCTGCTCCTTTTAGAAATACTGTTCCTTGCTGATATCAAATACATTGTAGATGCAGTTAACCCAGCAGCTAGCTAGCAGAGGGGACTGCAGTTTTAGCTTTTTTGGCAGCCATGGGGTTAAATGCATCTGCTATGTATTTGAGCCGTTTCTCAGAGAGCAGGAGATTGTCTGGGAGGTTCAATAATGATTACATACCCTAGGTTTCAGACTGCAGATGTCCCTAGGGGGAAATATAAGTAAGTGGCTTTCCCTCCTCTTCACTCTCCTGCATAGGCTCTGCTTTTAGACTTCTATAGAATGATTGGCTGCTACTGAGATTACAAAACAGAACATGTAGAAAGTGAAAGTAAAACAGTCATTTTACAAATGTGTGCTAACAGCAACCACTAGATGGAGCTGGTTTGCAAGAAATCACATACAAATCAATGCAGTAAAGCCACATCTGAGGATTATTTTTTTTAGCAAAAAATCACTGCGATTTAAAATTGCGATTAATCGTGGAGCCTTAATACACAAAGTATATCCCTCTACCTGTGTATAAGGTCTTTGCATACTCCCAGCTGCCTTCTCCAGTATGTACCAAGGGCTCATACAACCAGCTACCTTCCCCAGTGTATTCCAGGGCTCATATACACAGTATGCCCTTTAACTATGCAGAGGATCTGACCATACTTCAATCTGTCATCCCAGGTGTGTACTAGGGGCTCATAAAAACAGTATATCGCCCTATCTGTGCGGAGGGTCAGATCATACTCACAGATGCTTCCCCAGTGTGTGCCAGAGTCTCATACACACAATGTCTCTCCTCCCTGTGTATAAAGTCTTACCATACTCTCAGTTGCCTTACACAGTATATACCAGGGGTGCATACACACTTTAAATGAAGGAGGAGAGCATACACAAAATATTCTGCCATTCATTGAAGCTTGTAACCCACCACTGTGTACTGCATGGTGGGAACTATAGTCCAGAACTGCAGTGCCATAAGAGAGTAAAATAGAAAACTAAACGTATAGCATGCTATGCAACTGCAAAGTCAATTTGTTCCAGTTTCCTGAAGTATATTGATCTGAAACCTTCTAAAAAATATATTCCAGTATTAAATACCATGTGATTCTGTTAAACGAGAGCGTACCAAACCCAGCTGTACATTTTAACATCTAACCTCTTCCATGAGCTGTTTTCTGCGTTTCTGTAAAATGGCAGTCTTGGTTTTAGGTCTTTTAACAGATGACAATTCTACACTTTTTCCACTGGATGTGTTCTTCATTCTATATTAAAACAAAAGGAACAAGTACACTAATCAAATGAAAAAGATAAAACAAAGAAAAAAATAAAAACTGCATTCACTTATTGTTGTACATGATTGCATGCATTTCATTCTCTCCCCATTGTATACCTATAGCACTGGCTTACAAACCTGTCCTCAGGCCTCCCTAACAGGCCACATTAGTAGGACATCTGAACTGGAGCACAGGTGAAATAATCAGCTGATTAGTAACCATGGTTATTTTACCTGCTCTCACCCAAGGCAATCCTGAAAACCTGACCTGTTAGGGGGGCCTGAGGACAGGTTTGAAAACCAGTGACCTATATATATATATCCATACTTACAGTCACTCACTTCACTACATCTAACCCTGTATATGACTTGTGCAATTAAAGACAATCTGTACAGCAGAGTTGTTTTTACTTCATTACACAAATTACGTTATCAAAAACTGGATTACATGGAGAGAATCATGCAGAAACGCAAAGGGATTTTTTGTACCATTGTATTGTAATGTAGGGTCTCTCCTTTATCTCACTATGCAGGATTCTGGATATAAACAGCTCTCTAGCTAAAACGTACCTTTCTAAAATAGTTTGAGGGACCTCATAGTACTGATGCGCCTTCTTAGATAAGAGAGCTTTAGAGAACTGGGGCCCTAGTCTATACATACAGCCCACACATATAGAAAGATGTGCAACATTTCTAAAATGCTTGTATATAAAATGTATAGTTGGGTAATGTAATAGCTATATATTTATATTCAATATGGATTTGTAATATGTATTATGTTATATATTATGTCAGGATATTAATATTTACTTGTCTTTCTCTCTAAATAATGCCAGAAAATATAAATGTAAAAATACATAGAATTCAGTCTGCATAGGATCCTACTATTATTATCATTTATTTGTAGAGCGCCAACAGATTCCACAGCGCTATAAACATAGGCGATATACAAGGTAACATTTATAGGGATAAAATGGGTAGAGGGCCCTGCTGAGAGTCACACTGTTGTAGTAAGCTCTTATGAAGGTGACCTCCTGCAAACAGTTGGGCTCTTAGGCTTACATGCTAAGGGGGTTCATGGCGGATAGCAGTGGAAAAGTGGAACTGTTATTAGGAAAGGTTAGTGTAGGTTGTATGCATCCCTGAACAGAAGAGTCTTAAGGAAGCGCTTAACAATTTCAAAACTAGGGGAAAGACTTGTGGAGCGAGACAGAGAGTTCCATAAGATGGGAGTAGTCCTGTAAAACAGGAATGTGAGGAGGTAACAAGATAGGAGGTGGTCATGAGCAGAGCGAAGGGGACGGGAGGGAGAGTATCAGGAGACAAGGTCAGATGTAGGGGGGAGCAGTGCAGTTGAGGGCTTTGTATATCAGAGTGAGAATTTTGTGTTTAATCCTAGAGGCAAGAGGAAGCCAGTGAAGGGATTGGCAGAGAGGTGCAGCAGATGAAGAGAGACGTGTAAGGAAGGATGAGCCTGGCAGAGGCATTCATTATAGATTGTAAAGGAGCTAGGCGACAGCTAGGGAGACCAGAGAGGATGTAGTTGCAGTAGTCGAGGCGGGAAAGGATGAGAGAGTGGATTAAAATCTTAGTTTTGTCTTGTGTAAGGAAATGTCTAATTTTAGAGATATTTTTAAGGTGTAAGCGGCAGGATTTAGCCAAGGACTGAATGTGAGGAGTGAAAGAAAGATCTGAGTCAAATGTGACCTTAAGACATCGGGCATGCGGGTAGGGGTAATGATGGAATTATCAACAGTTATAGAAAATTGTGGAGGGGGGATGGAGATTTTGGAATAAGGGGGAAAAATAAGGAGTTCAGTTTTGGAGAGATTTAGCTTAAGGTAATGAGAGGACATCCAAGATGAGATATGAAAAAGGCAGTTAGTGACACGGGTTAATAAGGAAGGAGGTAGGTCTGGTGAAGAAAGGTAGTTTTGGGTGTCATCAGCATACAAATGATATTGAAACCCATGGGACTTTATTAAGGAACCTAATGATGATGTATAGATTGAAAAGAGAAGGGGACCAAGGACAGAGCCTTGAGGTACCCCAACAGAAAGTGGTAACGGGGCAGAGGATGCTCCGGAGAAGGCTACACTAAAGGTACGGTTAGATAAATAGGAAGAGAACCACGAGAGAGTGGATTAAAATCTTAGTTTTGTCTTGTGTAAGGAAATGTCTAATTTTAGAGATATTTTTAAGGTGTAAGCGGCAGGATTTAGCCAAGGACTGAATGTGAGGAGTGAAAGAAAGATCTGAGTCAAATGTGACCTTAAGACATCGGGCATGCCGAGTAAGGGTAACGATGGAGTTGTAGACAGAGAGATGCGGGTTGGAGAATTCCGATAAAAAAATCAAATACACCACTTAGATCTAAAATCCTATTCCCTTATCCACCTCTTGGTGGTGCCAAAATTCTGTATTGACTGAAAACATAAATGTTTAAACTAGACAGATTAGAATCGAGTTCTCAATGAAAATATCAAGCAATAAATATATCAGACCTGGGAATCAATTGATTTCTGATATGTTTAAAAAGTCTCAGGTCTTTAAGATCTCTAAGTACAGTATGTCCAACACAAGGAAAGATCTAAAATGAGTTGCAAAAAACAGAGGTACTATTTTGTTAAAAAAAGAACATGCTAAAGCACATTTTAAATAGTGGCTTCATATGTAACACACAATATGGTTATTGGTAAAATGCTTATTAAAGGGCCATAACAGTAAAAAAATGACATGCTGTAATTTATTATAAGACTATCAAGCTTACACAGTAGAAATGCCACTCGGGACCTGAGGAACACTGCTGGTCCCGAGCGGAACCCGCGGGTGATCCAATCAGCAGCACTAGTCACACGACGAGTAGTGCATAAAATAGACATGAAATTTTGTTCATGATTTAGAGTGCACGATTAAAAAATATATTACAATTGACTTTGGTATCCTTTGGTAGACTTAGGAATGTGCACATATCTAGAGAACTATATCGCAATCGTTTAAAATTATCTGCTCTATCTAAATTGTGAAAGTTTTAACAACTTTCCAATTTAATTCTATTATCACATATGCTTTGTTCACTTGGTATCTTTTCCTGAAGAGTAACGTTAGGTAGGTTGATAGGAGCTTAGGAGTGTGCACGTCTAACAATCTATGGCAGCAGTTTTTGTAACTATGTATAACATTGTTATAAACATTGTTGCAAACACTGCTGCCAAATGGTTTAAGAAACATGCATGCTCCTGAGTTCACCTAGGATTACTCTTTAACAAAGAATACTAAGAGAAGTAAGCAAATTGATAATAGAAATAAACTGAAAACATTCATCAAGAGTTAAACAATTGGCAAAACAAAACACTGTCATGGTTGGGCAGAATAAATATAATAAAAATGTCCACTAATGATTTACCTCTTTCAAAAAAACCTGATTCCAATATTGGATACTTTAAAATAAACTACAGGGCATTTAAACACTTATATTTGGTAAAATAGACGTCCCCGGATAACAAAAAACATTATATATAGACCTAAAACCAGAGGAGGCTTGGGTGTGCAGAACTTAAGATACGATCAACTAGCAGTAGCATTGGTCCACATAATAGACTGATAGAAAAACATTTCCCATAAAGAATAGGCACACATAGAACACATTTTGGCAGACAAGGGACAGCTTGGAGGCAGCTGCTGGTTACCCCATCTGCAAAGGAGTTTGGGGCCTCTAACAGCCACAACCACAAAAAAAACTTAGGAATAAATATCTACTCAAATTCCCAACTATATCAACAATACCCTCATCGATGACTCCATTAAAAGGTAACCCAGGCCTTCAGACAGATCTTCTCACAGCAAACTTAAAGTGATGGTAAACCCAAGCTTATAAAAATGCTAGAATTTACCATCACTGAAAATAAACAAACAGTTTCTCGCATCGTTTTGTAAAAAATTATGTTAACTCACCCTATCTGTAAGGGAAGAAGATCGCTAACACAGCGCCTCCAGCCACCCACAGCACAGCGCTTTCTTCAATGAGGTGACGGTTCCACCTCTAGATCAATAGCCGTGCGTATCAACTGACATTCTAGCATGGTTATTTGTCTAGAAGTGAAAGCGTCACCTCATTGGAGAAAGCGCTGTGCCGTGGCCGGCCGGAGGTGCTGTGTTATCGATCTACTTTTCTTAGAGATAGGGTGAGTTTAACATTGTTTTTTACGAAACAATGAGAGTAACTAATGTTTATTTTTAGCGATGGTAAATCCTAGCATTTGTTATACGAGAAGCCCTCCCTTGTTACTAAAAACATAAATAGACCTGATATATGTGCTGAGACTTTTAATCAATGGAATAAATAAATATACACTACTATATCGCTACACATATAGATATTAAACAGCTTTGCAAACCTCTTACACCTTTTAAAACGTTGTGTAACTCTAGCGCTAACATCAGAGGTACATTATCACTCACATACAAAACTCTTATAACCTATCACTCCAGAAACCTCCCATCCTATACATCAAGATGGGAATAACTTCAAAACCAAATACCTATAAAGGACTTGTTCAACAATATGAGCAGATCATCCTCCTCAATAAATAGTATGGAGATGAACATGAAACTATTATGTTGGTGGTATCTCACGCCCACAAGATCAGCTACAATATACAAATACACACCCATCAACTACTGGAGAGTTTGTGGGGGGCAAGGGCATTTTTTTTTACATATTTGGTGGCTTTGCTCCAAAATCACCATATACTGGCAGGAAATTAAGAAAGATATAGAGAGGATACTAGGGTAAAAAAAATTCCCAAAGAATTTGATGCAAACTCCCAACTGCTATTTATTATGATAAACTGTGCTAAACAGCTGATCCCAAGAAAGTGGAAATCATCAGAGGACCCTTCTTTACTAGAAAGGAAAACACTGGTCACAATCATGCTACTCTTAGAAAAACACCATTTTGTACTAACCAAACGTTTATTTTTTTTTCTCACCATGAAGATTACTGTAATTCCCTCTATTAGTAAGTTCCAAGGAACATAGCAACTGACTAATGGGTCATGCACAGAGACAATGGGGCAGATTTATCAAGGCCCGAATGGCGCCGTATACACCTGTTTCCGCACGAGCCTTCAGGCTCGCTGGAAACTGGAGTTAAGAAGCAGCGGTCTTAAGAACGCAGCTCCTTAACTCATCCGCTACCTCTGAGGCAACGGACAGCAATCTGCCGGATCGCATAGGATCGGGTTGATTGACATCCCCTGCTAGTGGCGGAATGGCTGCGAATCTGCAGAGGGCGGTACTGCACAGGCATTTCACTAGAAATGCAGACAGCGTATGCTGTCTGCATTTATCGATGTGTGGCAGACATGATCCTCTACAGCAGATCATGTCTGCTTCAGTTTCATAAATCAGCCCCAATAAACCTAATTTGAAATTGTACAATTACTAATTCTCTAATGCATCTGCTAACCTTTTAATATGTATACTCTCTCTCTTATATATCTATATCAAATGTGGTGCTTTGTAAACAAAGTTTTGTTCAATGTTATCGTTATTTTATAATCTGTATACTCCTCTTATATTTCAATAAAATAAAAAAAATAAAAAAGTAAATTGTAAAGCTGCCTAAAAGGTCATGCTCTATCCAATTCATTTTACTTTCATTTGGACTTTACTGCCTTTAAGTTAACTTGTGATGTCACACAAACATGGATGTGCTGTGTTCTACATTTAAATCTGGAAATTGTTTTCATACGTAATTTAAGAATGAGTAGAGTATTTCCTATGCCACTGCTTTACAGTATGCACATAGTTGTAAATAGAGAGGGCTAACTCTTATAATATCCAACAATCACAGCTAAAATCTAGGAGTCTAAATAATACCCAACGATTTGACAATAGGGTCCTATTATAAAATACTTTGCAATAACACTGCTGGTTACTGTTCTCTTACGTGATAAATTAAATGCTGTAGTCTGTTGTTTTTTTAAATTTGAATTGATATTAAAGGCACACTAAACCCAAACATTTTCTTCATGATTCAGGTAGATAATACAATTTTAAGCAATATTCCAATTTACTTCTATGATCTAATTTGCCCCACTGATGCTTTGAGCAGCTGCAGTATATAAAATGTTGGTGCACTGATAATATCTAGCTATGCTTCACATGCACGTGCAGAGAAAAATGTTAACACAAAAACAGTGATAACTTTTACTAGAATCATTTTGCCAATATATGCATATTGTAAATAAGCTTCAATTCAAAGATGTAATTAATGTATGTGTATTTAAATTTTGACTGGAATGTCCCTTTAACTAAGAACATAGCAACATGCGAGTCAGAATTGTTAGGTTCAGTTGCATGTGCCACTGTTTGCCCCAGCTCCTGCCACTGGCCATGTATATAAATGAACATTCACAAAACTAGACAATGAGATTTTATTTATTGGTTAACAAAATTTCAAAAGGACCAGGCGAAACCTCCAGGCAATATGATAAAACATCTGTTAGCTTTATTGGAATCCATGGTGAACAAATTTAAAACAAAAGTGCAATCATAAGATCAATAGCTGAATTGTCTTACGCGTTTCGGCTGCTTGTGAGCCTTACTCATAGACATACTCTGTGGGTATAGACACAGTGCTTAAATAGCCTAGCGTCCATAACAATCACAGAGCTCCAGCTGTACATTGTTAAAGTGAAAGGCATGCAACCATGCCTCAAATAGTGTTTTTACACAGACAGATATATGGTACAGTAATGACATTTCCTGGTTACCGTTCAGTATATACAGTTTAACTAGCATATTGGGGAGGCTAAAATCTTTATAAGGAAGCCTATTGGATTTTCCAATTAAGAACTAGAAACCCAGAAGGGTTAAATATTATAGGTGATGTTATCAACTTTTGGCAACGTAAATAGGTACTAAAGTTTTCCCCATGCTACCAAAGAAATGACCAGACAGAACAAAAATATGCCTACTCAGAGTAAATACATATTAAATCTCACTATTTATATATAAATAAACCTTCATCCAAATATTTCTATTTGGACACTATTGGTCCAACAGCTTTAACTATGTACTTAACTTTTAATCATGCATGCCTTTTATGGCATATTTCATATTATATTTTACTTAACTTGTTTTTTTCTGTCTAAAAGAAAGATAGTTGACCAAATAGTACAGATTGTATTAGCCCTTGATAAGATTATGTAATTTCACTTTGAATAATGGATACACATATAAGGTCACACTTATTTAGCGCGTGTTTTGGTATGTCTGAATTATTTGTAAATTTGTTCCCTCGCAGCCTCCCCAATATGCTAGTTAAACTGTATATACTGAACGGTAACCGGGAAATGTCATTACTGTACCATATATCTGTCTGTGTAAAAAACACAATTTATGCTTACCTGATAAATTTATTTCTCTTGTGGTGTATCCAGTCCACGGATCATCCATTACTTGTGGGATATTCTCATTCCCAACAGGAAGTTGCAAGAGGACACCCACAGCAGAGCTGTAATATAGCTCCTCCCCTAACTGTCATAGCCAGTCATTCGACTGAAAACAAGCCGAGAAAGGAGGAACCATAGGGTGCAGTGGTTACTGTAGTTTAAATTTAAAAATTACCTGCCTTAAAATGACAGGGCGGGCCGTGGACTGGATACACCACAAGAGAAATAAATTTATCAGGTAAGCATAAATTGTGTTTTCTCTTGTAAGGTGTATCCAGTCCACGGATCATCCATTACTTGTGGGATACCAATACCAAAGCTAAAGTACACAGATGAAGGGAGGGACAAGTCAGGAACTTAAATGGAAGGAACCACTGCCCGTAAAACCTTTCTCCCAAATATAGCCTCCGAAGAAGCAAAAGTATCAAATTTGTAAAATTTTGAAAAAATATGAAGCGAAGACCAAGTCGTCGCCTTGCAAATCTGATCAAAAGAAGCCTAATTTTTAAAGGCCCAAGTGGAAGCCACAGCTCTAGTGGAATGAGCTGTAATCCTTTCAGGAGGCTGCTGTCCAGCAGTCTCATAGGCTAAGCGGATTAAGCTTCTTAGTCAAAAAGAAAAAGAGGTTGCCGAAGCCTTTTGACCTCTCCTCTGTCCAGAGTAGACAACAAACAAAGCAGATGTTTGACAAAAATCTTTAGTAGCTTGTAAGTAAAACTTTAAAGCACGGAACACGTCCAGATTGTGTAACACAAGGATGGAACAACAATCTCTTGATTGATATTCTTGTTAGATACCACCTTAGGTAAGAACCCAGGTTTGGTACGCAGGACTACCTTATCCGTATGAAAAATCAGATAAGGAGAATCACATTGTAAGGCAGATAGCTCAGAGACTCTACGAGCCGAGGAAATAGCTACCAAAAAAAGAACTTTCCAAGATAAAAGCTTGATATCTATGGAATGAAGAGGTTCAAACGGAACTCCTTGAAGAACCTTAAGAACCAAGTGTAAGCTCCATGGTGGAGCAACAGGTTTAAACACAGGCTTGATTCTAACTAAAGCCTGACAAAATGCCTGAACGTCTGGAACATCTGCCAGACGCTTAACTAGCTGACAATCCTTTTTCCAAACCTTCTTGGAGAAAAGATAATATCCTAGCAATCCTGACCTTACTCCATGAGTAACCCTTGGATTCACACCAATAAAGATATCTACGCCATACCTTATGGTAAATTTTCCTGGTGACAGGCTTTCGTGCCTGTCTTAAGGTATCAATAACTGACTCGGAGAAGCCACGCTTTGATAAAATCAAGCGTTCAATCTCCAGGCAGTGAGCCTCAGAGAAATTAGATTTGGATGGTTGAAAGGACCCTGAAGTAGAAGGTCCTGTTTCAGAGGCAGAGACCATGGTGGAAAGGATGACATGTCTACTAGATCTGCATACCAGGTCCTGCGTGGCCACGCACGTGCTATCAGAATCACTGATGCTCTCTCCGGCTTGATCTTGGCAATCAGTCGAGGGAGCAGAGGAAACGGTGGAAACCCCTTGATGGTTGATGTAAGCTACAGTCGTGATGTTGTCCGACTGAAATCTGATGTACCTCAGAGTTGCTAACTGAGGCCAAGCCTGAAGAGCCTTGAATATCGCTCTTAGTTCCAGAATATTTAATGGAAGGAGAGACTCCTCCTGAGTCCACGATCCCTGAGCCTTCAGGGAGTTCCAGACTGCACCCCAACCTAGAAGGCTGGCATCTGTCGTAACAATTGTCCAATCTGGCCTGCGAAAGGTCATACCTTTGGACAGATGGACCCGAGATAGCCACCGGAGAAGAGAATCCCTGGTCTCTTGGTCCAGATTCAGTTGAGGGGACAAATCTGTGTAATCCCCGTTCCACTGACTGAGCATGCATAGTTGCAGTGGTCTGAGATGTAAGCGTGCAAACGGCACCTCGTTCACTTTCCACCCATGCGACCACAGAAATGCCAGTACTACGTCCGTATGAGACTTGGCAATTTGGAAGTTTGACGCCTGTATCAGGATGTCATCTAAATAAGGGGCTACTGCTATGCCCCGCGGCCTTAGGATCGCCATAAGCGACCCTAGAACCTTTATATAGATTCTTGGGGCTGTAGCTAATCCCAAGGGAAGAGCTACAACTGGTAATGCCTGTCTTGAAAGGCAAACCTGAGAAACCGATGATGATCTTTGTGTATCGGAATGTGAAGATAAGCATCCTTTAGATCCACTGTAGTCATATATTGACCCTCCTGGATCAGTGGTAGGATGGTACGAATAGTTTCCATCTTGAACGACGGAACTTTGAGGAATTTGTTTAAGATCTTTAGATCCAAAATTGGTCTGAAGGTTCCCTCTTTTTTGGGAACCACAAACAGATTTGAGTAAAAACCCTGTCCCTGTTCCTCCTTTAGAACTGGATGGATCACTCCGATAACTAGGAGGTCTTGTACACAGTGTAAGAATGCCTCTCTCTTTATCTGGTGTGCAGATAATTGTGGAAGGTGAAATCTCCCTTTTGGGGGGGAAGCTTTGAAGTCCAGAAGATATCCCTGGGATATAATTTCCAACGCCCAGGGATCCTGAACATCTCTTGCCCACGCCTGGGCAAAGAGTGAAAGTCTGCCCCCTACTAGATCCGTTCCTGGATAGGGGGCCGTTCCTTCATGCTGTCTTAGAGGCAGCAGCAGGCTTTTTTACCTGCTTACCTTTTTTCCAGGTCAGGTTTGGTCTCCAGACCGTCTTGGATTGAGCAAAAGTTCCCTCTTGTTTATTATTAGAGGAAGTTGATGCCGCACCTGCCTTGAAGTTTTGAAAGGCACGAAAATTAGACTGTTTGGCCCTAGATTTGGACCTGTCCTGAGGAAGGGCATGACCTTTTCCTCCAGTGATATCAGCAATAATCTCCTTCAACCAGGCCCGAATAGGGTCTGCCCCTTGAAGGGAATGTTAAGTAACTTAGATTTTGAAGTCACGTCAGCTGACCATGATCTAAGCCATAGCGCTCTGCGCGCCTGTATAGCAAAATCAGAATTCTTAGCCATTAGTTTAGTCAAATGAACAACGGCATCAGAATAAAAGAATTGGCTAGCTTAAGTGCTCTAAGTTTGCCTAGTATGTCATCCAATGGAGTCGCTACCTGTAAAGCCTCTTCCAGAGACTCAAACCAGTATGCCGCAGCAGCAGTGACAGGGGCAATGCATGCAAGGGGCTGTAGGATAAAACCTTGTTGAATAAATATTTTCTTAAGGTAACCTCTAATTTTTTATCCATTGGATCTAAAAAAAAAAAAAAGCACAACTGTCCTCGACAGGAATAGTAGTACGCTTTACTAGAGTAGAAACTGCTCCCTCCACCTTAGGGACTGTCTGCCATAAGTCCCGTGTGGTGGCGTCTATTGGAAACATTTTTCTAAAAATAGGAGGGGAAGAGAACGGCACACCTGGTCTATCCCATTCCTTATTAATAATTTCTGTAAACCTTTTAGGTATTTGGAAAAACATCAGTACACACCGGCACTGCAAAGTATTTATCCAGTCTACACAATTTCTCTGGCACTGCAATGGTATCAGTCATTCAGAGCAGCTAAAACCTCCCTAAGCAACACGCGGAGGTGTTCAAGCTTAAATTTAAATGTAGAAATATTAGAATCAGGTATCTTTCCTGAGTCATTAACATCACCCACTGAATGAAGCTCTCTTTCCTCAGCTTCTGCATATTGTGAGGCAGTATCAGACATGGTTCTTAAAGCGTCAGTATGCTCTGCATTTTGTCTCACCCCAGAGCTATCTCACTTACCTCTAAGTTCAGGTAGTCTGGCTAATACCGCTGACAGTGTATTATCCATGACTGCCGCCATGTCTTGTAAAGTAAACGCTATGGGCGCCCTAGATGTATTTGGCGCCATTTGAGCGTGAGTCCCTTAAGCGGGAGTGAAAGGATCTGACACGTGGGGAGAGTTAGTCGGCATAACTTCCCCCTCGTCAGATTCCTCTGGTGATAAATTTTTTAAAGACAGAAAATGATCTTTATTGCATAAAATGAAATCAGTACATTTGGTACACATTCTAAGAGGGGGTTCCACCATGGCTTTTAAACATAATAAACAAGGAGTTTCTTCTATGTCAGACATGTTTATACAGAATAGCAATGAGACTAGCAAGCTTGGAAAACACTTTAAATCAAGTTAACAAGCAAATATAAAAACCGGTACTGTGCCTTTAAGAGAAACAAATTTTCTTCAAATTTGAAAAACAGTGAAAAAATGCAGTAAATCAAACGAAGTTTTTGCAGTGTGTATAATAGGCTAACAGAGCATTGCACCCACTTGCAAATGGATGATTAACCCCTTAGTTCAAAAAACGGATCAAAAAAACGAAATAGACTTTTTTAACAGTCACAACCAACTGCCACAGCAAGCTGTGGCCATACCTTCCCCAATAAACGACTTTGGAAAGCCTTTGGGCCCTTTAGAGATGTCCTATAGCATTCAGAGGGCCTTTGAGGGAAGCTGGATGTCACAGTTTGTAATTTTAACTGCACCAACTGTAACTTTTATACTACAACAGTGGAAATTGTTTCCAGTCAAAATTTAAGCCAGACATGTGGAAAAAACTAGGCCCCAATAAAGTTTTATAACCAAAGTATATATAAAAAAGATTAAACATGCCAGCAAACGTTTTATATTGCAATATCATAAGGGTATTACCCCTGGGAGTAAGCATGATACCAGTCGTTACTAAATCACTGTATTCAGGCTTAACTTACATTAATCCGGTATCAGCAGCATTTTCTAGTGTTTTCCACCTCTAGAAAAAATTATAACTGCACATACCTCATAGCAGAATAAACTGCACGCCATTCTCTCGCTGAAGTTTTACCTCATCTGTGTAATCCCCTCAGACATATGTGAGAACAGCAATGGATCTTAGTTACAACCTACTAAGATCATAGAAACCTCAGGCAGATTCTTCTTCTATTTACTGCCTGAGATAAAATAGCACAACTCCGGTACTATTTAAAAATAACAAACTTTTGATTGAAGAAAATAAACTAGCTATAATTAACCACTCTCTCCTACAATGTCCTTGCTTGTTGAGAGTTGCAAGAGAATGACTGGGTATGACACTTAGGGGAGGAGCTATATTACAGCTCTGCTGTGGGTGTCCTCTTGCAACTTCCTGTTGGGAATGAGAATATCCCACAAGTAATGGATGATCCGTGGACTGGATACACCTTACAAGAGAAACACTATTTGAGGCATGGTTGCATGCCTTTCACTTTAACAATGTACAGCTGGAGCTCTGTGATTGTTATGGACGCTAGACTATTTAAGCACTGTGTCTATACCCACAGAGTATGTCTATGAGTAAGGCTCACAAGCAGCCGAAATGCGTAAGACAATTCAGCTATTGATCTTATGATTGCACTTTTGTTTTAAATTTGTTCACCATGGATTCCAATAAAGCTAACAGATGTTTTATCATATTGCCTGGAGGTTTCGCCTGGTCCTTTTGAAATTTTGTTACTGTAATATCTTACTGGGCTTGAGAACTCGGCATACAGGTGTCAAAGTGGTGAATTGGGGCTACGGAAACGTAGGAGGGATTCCGATTGGTGGAGAAGGAACCGCGTCACAAACCGGAAAAGCAGAGGAGAAGCGTGTAGCAGTCAGCGTTGCCGAGTGGATAGGAGCAGCACATACGCTAAAGACAGCCGTAAAGCAGGCTACGATTGCCGGGAGTAAGAGGTTCAAGGTCCGGTAAGAAACCAATGAGGAGTCGGACGAAACGCCAAGAAGCGCGAGTGGTGAGTTGTTAATCTCTCAACTGCTTACCGATACTTGCCTCAATTTGATATACCGTAGACCTTGTATTCATAACCTGCAGTGCACACAGCCTCTGAACCAGATACATAAGAGTTCTGTTTTGGACACTAAGATTTATATCTTCCTTGACAGGACTTTTTATATATCCCTCCCCATACACCACACACCTAGAGCCACACTAAGGAGAGTTTTTTCGCTTTATTTATTTATTGGTTGTACATATCTTTATGTGCTTTAGGAAGGCAATAAAAACAGTTGTAATTGGATATTCCCATGATGCTGAACGTGCCTGGAGGAAATCCCGCTCTGAATCAGATTTTCTCCACTATAAGTTCACTCTTTATTCTTACTCCTCTGCCCTTCACTTAGCCAAGCAAACCTACTTCTCTTATATCTACCCACAGCTCAAACCCTAAACGTCTCTTCTCCATTTTCAACTCTCTCCTTTGTCCACCTGCACCACCCCCTTCATCTGCCTTTAGTGCTCAAGACCTGGCAGACTACTTTTTCAACAAAACAATTACCATCTGAAGTAATATCCCAACACAAGACTGCAACCTTCCATCTCCACCCCCGGCAACCCCCTCCACCACTCTCAGCACCTTCCACCCTACCACTGAGAATGAAGTGAGTTCCCCATTATCTTCCTCACACCTCACTACCTGCCCACTTGACCCTATCCCTTCACATCTAATACCTTCTCTGTCTTCTATCCTCATTCCAGCTCTTACTCACATATTCAACCTATCCCTTACTACCGGTTCATTCCCATCTTCCTTCAAACATGCAAAGGTCACCCCCATCCTCAAAAAACCCTCCCTCGACCCCAATTCTCCTGCAAACTACCGCCCCATATCACTGCTTCCACTAGCTTCAAAAGTCCTGGAAAAACTACTCTTCAATCGCTTAACCCACTTCTTGTCCTCCAACTCACTGCTCGACCCCTTGCAATCTGGCTTCCGTTCCCAACACTCAACTGAGACTGCCCTCACCAAGGTTCTTATTTCTGCTAAAAAAACGGCCACTACTCAATACTTATCTTACTTGATCTGTCTGCTGCCTTTGACACCGTTGACCATCCCCTTCTCCTACGGACTCTCAGCTCCCTTGGGCTCTCTGACACTGCCCTTTCCTGGATCCACTCTGATCTCTCTAATAGGTCCTTTTCTGTCTCCTTTGCTGGCGGCGACTCCTCTCCATTGCCTCCTTCTGTTGGAGTACCTCAAGGCTCTGTTCTGGGTCCTCTTCTCTATTTTTACTTCCTCACTGGGTAATCTTATCAGTAGCTATGGCTTCAACTACCACCTCTATGCTGATGATACTCAGATCTACCTATCCACCCCTTCACTCTCTCCTTCTGTCCATTCTCACATCAGTGTCTGCTTATCTGTCATTTCTTCTTGGATGGCCTCTCACCACCTAAAAATCAATATGTCCAAGACTGAGCTCCTTCTAATCCCCCCCTCTAATTCTACCCTGGTTCCTAACTTTTCAATCACTGTTGGCGACACCACTATCTCCCCATCACCCCAAGTCCGCTGCCTAGGAGTTACACTTGACTCCAATCTGTCCTTCATACCCCACATCCAACTGCTCTCTTCCTCCTGTCCCAACCACCTACGCAATATCTCCAAAATTTGTCCGTTTCTGAGTGCTGAAACTATTAAACAGCTAATCCACTCCCTGGTAATCTCCCGACTTGACTACTGTAATAACCTACTAACTGGTCTCCCTCTCTCCCGCCTCTCCCCTCATCAATCCATCCTAAATGCCTCTGCTAGGCTAATCCACCTCTCCCAACGCTCTGTATCTGCTGCACCTCTCTGCAAGTCCCTTCACTGGCTACCCATCCACAGTAGAATTAAGTTCAAAATTCTCATCCTGACCTACAAAGCCCTTACCAACGGAGCCCCACCCTACCTGTCCTCACTCATCAACAAATATACTCCAGCCCGCCCCTTAAGAACCAACAATGACCTGCTCCTTGCATCTTCTACCATCACCTCCTCCCATGCTAGGCTACAGGTCTTCTCTCGTGCGGCACCAACCATCTGGAATGCACTTCCTAGAGCTGTCAGACTCTCCCATAACCTTTCCTCCTTTAAACGCTCCCTAAAGACCTTTTCTAATTCTCCAAATCAGTAACAAATGAATTCCACTTGCCTAATTTCTGCCCCCATCTAACTCTACACTAACATCATTCTCGCCTTTGCAGTCCCCACCCCCTGTTTCTCACCCTCCTACCCACCTAGATTGTAAGTTCCCACGGGAACAGGGCCCTCAATTCCCCCTGAATTTGTTTGTTAATCTTTGTCTGGTGTCTTTTATATTGTATTGTACTGTACTTTTATTTTTGTACCCATGGACAGCGCTGCGGAATCTGTTGGCGCTTTATAAATAAATAATAATAATAAAAATAATAATATTCCATATTCAGATATTTACTAGTACAGTACTGTACTATGTGTTTTTTACAAGATGATATGCAATAGTAGATTACACAACAAATTGTGTACGTTTCCTATTTTGGTTTAAACAATTCACACTTTGAATGCAGTTCATTGTAACCTTTCAAGTTTTTATATAGTCTCAAAAGCACAAAACCTCTATCTATTTAGCAGCAAAAAAAAAAAAAAAAAAAAAAAAAGGATTTAACATATGCATGAAACCCATTAACATCCCAATATATTAAAATCTTGAAAAAAGCCAAAATGAAAACATTTAAAAAGAGACTAAATCTAAATTAAATATTCATGATTCAGATAGAGCTGACAATTTTAAGCAATTTTCCATTTTACTTGTATTATCAAATTTGCTTTCTTCTCTTTGTATAATTGTTGAAGAGTAAACTTAGTTAAGCGCGTAGGAGTGTGCACATGTCTTTAACAGTCTATGACAGCAGTTTGTAACAATGTATAACATTACTATAAACACTGTTACAAAAAGTGCTGTCATATTGCTAAAAGACACATGCACACTCCTGAGCTCACCTAGGATTACTCTTTGACAAAGGATCCTAAGAGTGCTAAGCATAATTAATAATATAAGTAAATTGGAAAGTTTAACCCCTTAGTGACCAGACCAATTTTCAATTTTCTTACCGTTAAGGACCTGGGCTATTTTTACATTTCTGCAGTGTTTGTGTTTATCTGTAATTTTCTTCTTACTCATTTACTGTACCCACACAAATTATATACCGTTTTTCTCGCCATTAAAGGGACTTTCTAAAGATACCAAAATTTTTATAATCAAAGTTTTTTATTGAGGTAGTGTACAATACAACAATTGTTACACGACATCATGTTCATGAATTGCCTCTAACTAATACATGTTTTTGAGAATCACATATTTCACTGATACTCATCTGCTTAGAAACTTTGAAAACTATAAGTAAAATATTCAGCTAATAACACAGGCTATATGAACACTATTATCCATATGTAATATGATATACATGAAACAACATGATACCTCGTTTTTTTGGTAACTTTAAATTAATCCATACTCCCCTATAAAAAGAAGATCCTCTAATAGAGTGATACCTTACTGTAAATAATGAAAATTAATAACTAATGCAAATGTGAGGGGAGTTATACCACATAAATTATGAGAATATAATAATGAGACTGCGGGTAAATACCGCTATGAAGTTCACCAATTTGGGTACACACACTGTGGGATGCTGCCAGGATTTATAAAATGTTATCATTGGAGTTAAATGAATATCAATATAATGGGAACTCTGTGAGTGTATATCCACAAAGGGGGAAATTATAAAACTAAGAGAGCTATCCATAGTTGCCAACAGTCCCTGATTTCCAGGGACAGTCCCTGGATTTTGTTGTATGTCCCTGGAAATGTCCCTGAAAATCTCTTTTGCACAACATTTGTTGTTTGCATATAATTCATTCCTAATGTAATATTGTTATTATTATTGAATGGGTTCACATATCATTTGTCTTTCTAACTTTGATGCTGTGTTGTAAAAATAACCATATGCCCAGAATGTGTTCCAGAGACTGGGTAGGTGTAAGAGCTTGGTGCTGTAATCTGTATAATAAACTATGGATAAGTCTAAATTATACTATTACTTTCAAATGGGTGTGTTTTGATTGCAGAACTGAGTGGGCGGAGCAGTTGAACAGTAGGTCGTCAATACCCCAGTAACTCTGCTGCAAAGTGTCCCTGGAATTTTTTTTGAAATGTTGGCAACTATGAGCTATCTAGATGCTACTTATACAGGGGGAGTGCTATGGTTTTATTCTATCTTTCAATTGTGAGTGAGCTGTATGGTCGCAGGTCTCTATAGTGATATACAACTATATGAATAAATCCAGATAAAGGACTTACAAAAGGACTGCTAACATTAAAAAGAATGGAGACACAAATAATCAATTTTGTAGCCTTAAATATGTACAAGTGATATGTATAGCTGTATTTAATAGGAGACATGTAAGGATAACCAGGGACTATCCTGAGAGTGTGAAATTAATTCTAAAGAAATGAAAACTCTCCCCAGTATGGTTTGTATCTGGTTACATTATGAAGCCTGTGGATCCACAATTTAATGAAGCAGATAACTGTGTATTCATCAAGCTAGATCTTGCAATCAAGGAATCTAAAGCCAGTTTTAGACAAGCTACAGGCTCTCATAAGGAATTTATACATTAAATTGAAAGTTATTGCTGCAGTTAAAATAGTATGCAGGCTATGTTTTAAGATTAGCGTAACAAAACAAAATATAACCATATGAAGACATGAAAACATGCAAAACCCACCCCTAACAACACAAAATCAGATCCTGAAACTCTTTAACTAAGACAGACCTTAAAGATTAGTCAACTAATTGCTAAACAGACTGGTGCAAAGATACTTGAACTTGTAAAACATGCAAATTTTCTTTAGAATATAATGGGGGTTTACCAGCACTCATGATATCGAGACTGGGTATATCTAAAGAAAGAACTCTCTTATTGATAAAAGTATTTAATTAGTTCAGCCCACTCCAACTCGGCATCTATGCTGTAGGTCCTGATGTATATTCAGTTCACCGTAAGTGACTGTCCTGCTTCAGTTCACTAAGCAACAGTCTCAACACGCAGAGAAGCAAGCGTCTCCCCATCCAGTAGGCCCTCTCATAAAATACATGGCCCTCTGTAAGGAAGTAAACAAACCCCAGATCTCGCCTGGGGCAGCCGGCCGCATCTCCCCGGCCAGGGACCAAAGGCAAGTAATCCAACTCTGCGCAGAGAACATGAGAGGTTAAGAGCTGCAAGCGTGTGTTCGGGAGTATCTTCCTGCTCCGCATCAGCTCAGTGGTCGTTTGTATGTGCTTCCGTGAAGCCCCGTCGTAGGAGGGCAAAATGCCAACAGAATATTGCAGAGCCCCGCCTGTAACTATACCTCCTACATCTTGACCCGAAGCCCAGTCACACCTCTCCTTCTGAGATAGTAAGAGTCGCTGCACAGTAGGTATTTTCTCTGTCGACGCCATGATTTCTAAGTCGTTATTTACTAGATGTCCGGTGCCATCTTGTTTATGGGTGTCTCTAGTAATACCAATGAGATCGTCAAACCCTTTGTCAATCTTGTTTTCCAGTTCCTTTAGGAGATCAAAAATGTCTTTGTGAAATAACTCCATCATGAGTTGGCAGCGAGTAGCTCTCTTTTACCCCAGGCTACACGGGGGGAGAGGTGTTCCAAAAGTTGATAGTATGAGTCTGGCGCCCTTTTTTACAAAGGTCCTAGTTAAGATTCCAGACAGCTCTGGGACGCAGCAAAATTTATATGCCTGTAATCCGCTAGACTTTGATTAGCCGATGCAGGAATCTATAAGAGTGAGATCAGAAGGTTTCAGAAGATATTTAGGGATATTCTTGTCGTAGCTCCAGAGCTGCTATTAAATGCGACTTAGCATGGCCGCCGGCTAGACATGCCCCCCTAAAGATACCATTATTTTAATCAAATCTCTTATAATTTACTATAATTTTTTTTTATAAAATATGATGAAAAAATAGAAAAAAAAAACCACACTTTTTCTAACTTTGACCCCCCCAAGATCTGTTACACATCTACAACCATTAAAAAACACCCATGCTAAATAGTTTCTAAATTTTGTCCTTATAGGGCAATAAATGCAAGTAGCATTTTGCTATTTCCAAACCATTTTTAAAAAAAAAAAAAAATTAGCGATAGTTACATTGTAACACTGATATCTGTCAGGAATCCCTGAATAACCCTTGACATGTATATATTTTTTTAGTAGACAATCCAAAGTATTGATCTAGACCCATTTTGGTATATTTCGTGCCACTATTTCACCGCCAAATGCGATCAAATAAAAAAAAATTAGTTAACTTTTTCACAAAGATTTAGGATTCTCATTGAAATTATTAAAGGGACAGTCTATTCCAAATTAAACTTTCATGATTCATTAGTGTGTGCTCTGAATACATTTTACTATTATTCTAGCATATAAGAAAAATTCAAAACTATATCAAAGTGCTTATACTTCTAATATTGTGCAAATTTATTCTTAACTAACACACGCCTAGATTTAGAGTTTTGCGGCCAAAGGGGTGAGTTAGCTACGCGAGCTTTTTTCTGGCCGCACCTTTTAAATAACGCTGGTATTTAGAGTTCACAGAAGGGCTGCGTTAGGCTCCAAAAAAGGAGCGTATAGCATATTTACCGCAACTTCAACTCTCGATACCAGCGGTGCTTACGGACGCGGCCAGCTTCAAAAACGTGCTCGTGCACGATTCCCCCATAGAAAACAATGGGATTATTTCAGCTGAAAAAAAAAACTAACACCTGCAAAAAAGCCGCCTTCAGCTCCTAACGCAGCCCCATTGTTTCCTATGGGGAAACACTTCCTATGTGTGCACCTAACACCCTAACATGTACCCCGAGTCTAAACACCCCTAACCTTACACTTATTAACCCCTAATCTGCCGCCCCCTCTATCGCTGACACCTGCATATTTTTTTTAACCCCTAATCTGCCGCTCCGTAAACCACCGCTACTTACATTATCCCTATGTACCCCTAATCTGCTGCCCCTAACACCGCCGACCCCTATATTATATTAATTAACCCCTAATCTGCCCCCCACAACATCGCCTCCACCTGCCTACACTTAGTAACCCCTAATCTGCCGACCGGACCGCACCGATATTATAATAAAGTTATTAACCCCTAATCCGCCTCACTCCCGCCTCAATAACCCTATAATAAATAGTATTAACCCCTAATCTGCCCTCCCTAACATCGCCGACACCTAACTTCAAACATTAACCCCTAATCTGCCGACTGGAGCTCACCGCTATTCTAATAAATGTATTAACCCCTAAAGCTAATTCTAACCCTAACACCCCCCTAAGTTAAATATAATTTTTATCTAACAAAATAAATTAACTATTATTAAATAACTTATTCCTATTTAAAGCTAAATACTTACCTGTAAAATAAACCCTAATATAGCTACAATATAAATTATAATTATATTGTAGCTATTTTAGGATTAATATTTATTTTACAGGCAACTTTGTATTTATTTTAACCAGGTACAATAGCTATTAAATAGTTAATAACTATTTAATAGTTACCTAGTTAAAATAATTACAAAATTACCTGTAAAATAAATCCGAACCTAAGTTACAATTAAACCTAACACTACACTATCAATAAATTATTTAAATACAATACCTACAAATAACTACAATTAAATAAACTAACTAAAGTAAAAAAATAAAAAAGAACTAAGTTACAAAAAATAAAAAAATATTTACAAACATTAGAAAAATATTACAACAATTTTAAACTAATTACACCTACTCTAAGCCCCCTAATAAAATAACAAAGCCACCCAAAATAAAAAAATGCCCTACCCTATTCTAAATTTAAAAAGTTCAAAGCTCTTTTACCTTACCAGTCCTGAACAGGGCCCTTTGCGGGGCATGCCCCAAAGAATTCAGCTCTTTTGCCTGTAAAAAAAAACACATACAATACCCCCCCCCCCCCAACATTACAACCCACCACCCACATACCCCTAATCTAACCCAAACCCCCCTTAAATAAACCTAACACTAAGCCCCTGAAGATCTTCCTACCTTGTCTTCACCTCCCCGGGTCCCGATCTGTCGAGAAGAGGGTCCGAAGTCTTGATCCAAGCCCAAGCGGGGGGCTGAAGAGTGACGTCCATCCTCGGGCTGAAGTCTGGATCCAAGCGGCGGCTGAAGAACTCCATCATCGGGCTTAAGTCGGAAGTCCATCATCGGGATGAAGTCTTCTATCAAGCCGCATCTTCAATCTTCTTTCTTCTGGAGCGGAGCCATCTTCTTTCCAACCGACGCGGATCCAACCTCTTCAACCGACGCCTACTCGCCGAATGACGGTTCCTTTAAATGACGTCATCCAAGATGGCGTCCCTCGAATTCCGATTGGCTAATAGGATTCTATCAGCCAATCGGAATTAAGGTAGGAATATTCTGATTGGCTGATGGAATCAGCCAATCAGAATCAAGTTCAATCCGATTGGCTGATCCAATCAGCCAATCAGATTGAGCTCGCATTCTATTGGCTGATCGGAACAGTTGGAAAGAAGATGGCTCCGCTCTGCTCTGCTCCGCTCCAGAAGAAAGAAGATTGAAGATGCGGCTTGATAGAAGACTTCATCCCGATGATGGAGTTCTTCAGCCGCCGCTTGGATCCAGACTTCAGCCCGACGATGGACGTCACTCTTCAGCCCCCCGCTTGGGCTTGGATCAAGACTTCGGACCCTCTTCTGGACAGATCGGGACCCGGTGAGGTGAAGACAAGGTAGGAAGATCTTCAGGGGCTTAGTGTTAGGTTTATTTAAGGGGGGTTTGGGTTAGATTAGGGGTATGTGGGTGGTGGGTTGTAATGTTGGGGGGGGGGTATTGTATGTGTTTTTTTTACAGGCAAAAGAGCTGAATTCTTTGGGGCATGCTCCACAAAGGGCCCTGTTCAGGGCTGGTAAGGTAAAAGAGCTTTGAACTTTTTTAATTTAGAATAGGGTAGGGCATTTTTTTATTTTGGGGGGCTTTGTTATTTTATTAGGGGGCTTAGAGTAGGTGTAATAAGTTTAAAATTGTTGTAATATTTTTCTAATGTTTGTAAATATTTTTTTATTTTTTGTAACTTAGTTCTTTTTTATTTTTTGTACTTTTGTTAGTTTATTTCATTGTATTTATTTGTAGGTATTGTATTTAATAAATGTATTGATAGTGTAGTGTTAGGTTTAATTGTAGATAATTGTAGGTATTTTATTTAATTAATTTATTGATCGTGTTGTGTTAGGTTTAATTGTAACTTAGGTTAGGATTTATTTTACAGGTAATTTTGTAATTATTTTAACTATTTTAGCTATTAAATAGTTCTTAACTATTTAATAGCTATTGTACCTGGTTAGAATAAATACAAAGTTACCTGTAAAATAAATATAAATCCTAAAATAGCTATAATATAATTATAATTTATATTGTAGCTATATTAGGGTTTATTTTACAGGTAAGTATTTAGCTTTAAATAGGAATAATTTATTTAATAAGAGTTAATTTATTTCGTTAGATTTAAATTATATTTAACTTAGGGAGGTGTTAGTGTTAGGGTTAGACTTAGCTTTAGGGGTTAATCCATTTATTACAGTAGCGGCGAGATTCGGTCGGCAGATTAGGGGTTAATAATTTAAGTTAGGTGTCGGCAATGTTAGGGAGGGCAGATTAGGGGTTAATACTATTTATTATAGGGTTATTGAGGCGGAAGCGAGGCGGATTAGGGGTTAATAACTTTATTATAGTAGCGGTGCGGTCCGCTCGGCAGATTAGGGGTTAATAAGTGTAGGCAGGTGGAGGCGACGTTGAGGGGGGGCAGATTAGGGGTTAATAAATATAATATAGGGGTCGGCGGTGTTAGGGGCAGCAGATTAGGGGTACATAAGGATAACGTAGGTGGCGGCGCTTTGCGGTCGTCAGATTAGGGGTTAATTATTGTAGGTAGCTGGCGGCGACGTTGTGGGGGGCAGGTTAGGGGTTAATAAATATAATATAGGGGTCGGCGGTGTTAGGGGCAGCAGATTAGGGGTACATAAGTATAACGTAGGTGGCGGTTGGCAGATTAGGGGTTAAAAAATTTTAATCGAGTGGCGGCGATCTGGGGGGACCTCGGTTTTGGGGTACATAGGTAGTTTATGGGTGTTAGTGTACTTTAGAGCACAGTAGTTAAGAGCTTTATAAACCGGCGTTAGCCCAGAAAGCTCTTAACTACTGACTTTTTTCTGCGGCTGGAGTTTTGTCGTTAGATTTCTAACGCTCACTTCAGCCAAGACTCTAAATACCGGCGTTAGGAAGATCCCATTGAAAAGATAGGATACGCAAATGGCGTAAGGGGATCTGCGGTATGGAAAAGTCACGGCTGGAAAGTGAGCGTTAGACCCTTTCCTGACTGACTCCAAATACCGGCGGTAGCCCAAAACCAGCGTTAGGAGCCTCTAATGCTGGTTTTGACGGCTACCGCCCAACTCAAGGCCACAGAGAATTAAAACCAAAGTGTAGTCTTTAGTGCATGTTCCGGATAACTTTTTTTTTTTAAATAATATTTTTTTTATTGAGGTTGTAGAAATAATACAGCGTAAATAAAATGCCATGCAATAAAAATAAAAAGAAGAAAATATTTAACATACAAATAGATATTGAATAATGCAATAATACTTCCTTAAATCTGTGTGGGCATCTATAATGAACCTCTATTTTAAGTTATTTTCTGTGATGTGTTCCTCTATGAAAAGGTGGGATTACTTTTGAACCCCAAAGAGCTTATGAACACTGGTAGAGGAAGTTGGCATTTGGAGTGGCCACTTTTGGACCAGATATTTGGGATAGCAAGGTGGGGAAGGGCAGCAAGATAAAGCTGCTTTAAAGAGATGAGAGGGAGGGGGGGGGAGAAGGTGAGAAAGAGGAAGAGTTGGAGGGGGTAGATGGGCTCCTGTTAGAGGCTTGTGTTGACTAGAGCTAAGAGAGTGTCAGGGAGGTAGTAGTTTGAGGAAGCACCACTAAGTAGGAGAGTTATTATGCATTGCATTCATTAATAGTACAAGTAAAGTGTTGAGCTAATAGAGAGCCAAGGCTTTTGCGGGTAGTTTACTAGAGCCTTTCAACCTTCCTGAGATTTTACTCTTATCTCTGCTCTGATCTGATTTGACCCTTGAGTTTCCATATAATACCTTGGTGTGTCGGTGGTAATATTTTGATACCCCTGCAAATGAAGCAGTTTGTCAAAGAGGTCAGAATTTGGAATTCCCCTAGCCCTCTGCTTAATAACACTACATTATTACTCAGCAGCGCTATAAGTTAAGGCTTAAGTAGCTCAGAGAAGGAAAGAAGTGCCTCTTATATGCACCAAAATAAGCAATGCCCTGATTTTCACAGTGCTCCAACATGTATTATATCTATTTTACTTTTCTTCCCTCTTTTTTTTTCCTTAGAAGAGTATGTGAAAATCATGTCTGAGCTGCGGTTGTGATAAATAAACTGGCTATATTGCACAAACTTATAACTGCTTGCGTGACAAAGAAAAAAGAAAAGAAAAACATAGTTAGGGGGGCAGTAGTACTAGTGTGTCCAGGAGTAAGGGGAGTGCAATACTGCGTCTGTTACATGTTAGGGCTATAATCTACCCGTTCCCAAGCGTATATCTTTTACATCAGGGATAATATGAACAGCAATAATATATATCTATAATACACGGTTGGGGCATAAACATATGATACATGTAAGAAAGAAAATCCTTTGCAGTGTAATCCCAAATTGGGGAGCATATGAAACAAAGAGTGTGAGAGGGAAATCAATGCAACATTAAGATAATACTTAGTGTGGATAAGGCTATATATGTACTTAGGTATAACAATAAAACTCTCATTAAACTAGCGTTAGTGAAGGTTAAACTCTGCATTTCATAACTTTCAACAGTCTAAACAGGTGGGTCATACAGTCAAATGGTCTTACGGAGTAAGTCCCTTCTACATAGCATATGTTAATTGGGCCATGAAGGGGCATATGAGGAAGAAGCCGTTATATTCATCCTATCCCCACTCTGAGGGCCATGAACACAGCGGCTTTTAAGAGTTGTTGACTTGGGGGTTCTCTGTCGCTGCCCGGGTAAGTTTTCTGGAGCTGTTGGGAAAGATCTTTGAGACACAACTGTCTGTTCATGCGGTGATCGCTCCCTCTGCCTTCCATCTGCCGCATGATTTTAGATGAGGGTGTGCAATAGGCGGTAAGCCTAATGTCTATAATTAGAGCAGGTATATGCCAGGGATTGCATAACTGTCGTTGCCCGGCCCATATCGGGCACTGAGGGTCACAGTTAGACTCCACTCCCGGAGGCCTAGGTGTTGGTTGCGTCGACATAAGCGGTGGCGCTGTGCCCACCAAAGATACCCGGTCAGTCCGTGGCTCAGTAGGAGCGATAGCGCGGTCTAACTGATTAGGGTCCTGAGGCTCTGAGATATCGTTCTGGATGTGCATCTTAATCTCCAGTATCTCTGGTGGGATAGCAGTGCTGGCGTTCTCCGGATGTAAGGAGAGCAATAGGCTCTCAAAGCATCTGTCCATCTGCCGTTCAAAGGCTGCTAGGCAATCCACTATAACTGTATGTGAGGGGCTTCTTTCCATGGTGAAGAGGTTATAGAGTCCTCGATGTTACTGGTAGTTTTCAGAGAAGATATTCAAGCATGGCCTGTGCCACAAAATGGCGTCTTCAGTACATTCACTATGTAGTCCTCTGTGGATAAGAACCGTTTTATATGGCACTGCTTAAGTCTCCCGCACCTTCTTAGTTGGCTTAGGTGTTTTGCCTCATAAACTGTTCGTATTCAGTAGGTAGTTACCTGCTCTGAGCGGTCAGAAGAGTGTAAATCTATAATATAGAGCCGGAGCTCATGTAGAGTGCGACCGCTCAGATGCAGGGCTAACTCCGCCCCCCCCGGATAACTTTTAATATTATTCTAACATATAAGAAAAACTTCAAAACTATGTCAAAGTGCTTCCTATAATGCTCATACTTCTAATAATTTGTGCGAATTTATTCTTTAACTAGTACCAAGAATTAAAATCTTCTAACCACAGATAGTGCATGCCCTCTACTATAATGCCCTTAAGAATACAGCAAATTATGCGAAGGTAAATGTTAATCAACCTCAGCTATCTATCTACAAAAGTTAACCAAAAAAACTTGTAATACAGGAAGCATCAGCATCAATCCATATATATATCCACAATGTCTAGCAATTATATAAGACCTGGTACAATTATTAACAATGATTTAAACATTTTAGATATGTATCAGACTTAAAGTTGTCCGCCTCAAGGTGTTAGACTTCTACCTTAGGCCATACTCAGCATACAACTTAGTTTATAAGTGAGCAGTCTGTTACAAATCCGTGATATTCAACAAAACACGGTTATAATTCATATACTATTGCTCACGTACTCAGTAAGATCTAGAAACAAAAATCTTCGGCCCTTCTTCCACCACAACCATTTAGTCATTCAGGCAGGAAAAAAATTGCCATAAATCTGGGCTCAGATATCATTATGGGACCCAACGGTACTCCGTGTCCGCCCCGGACAGCCTCAGAGCCGCTCTCACCTGATGCACCTGGGAGCTATACGCTAACCTTCGGCAAACCTAAGCACCGTGCGATCCGAAACACAGGACTACAAGTCTTTCTCCCAATTCTCGGCAATCTTCTGTCAAGCTCCGGTCTCACCTGGAATTGCGGGCTACAGCTCTCGGTCCGATTACTCTGCAACAGACCACTGCACGCCCGACTCTCCTCACCCTCACACCTTCCGTGGATTTTGTAGGAGCGGAGGCTCGGCACGCCCCCTGATCAAATAGTCGAGATCAAACTGGAACTTGAAAAATCTTGTTGCCCCACAGAGCCAGCCGAATGCTTAAGCTGAAGTAGTCAACCAGAGGATCCTCCGTCATGAAGCCTCAAATAGCAAGATATGCCCTGTTTAGTGGCACGGGCCCCAGCTCCGTATATTAGCATCCAAATGCAACCTGCTGTGAATCCGTCTCACACTGAGGCCATATAACTTGCCGGTTATACCCTGACCATTCCAAGTCGAATAAAGTCCGCTCCTTAATTTCTCGGCGTAACCAGGCACACCTATGCAAGCGTTTTCCGCCATACAGGTCAGTTAATAAGCTGTTATAGGCCTCCTTTTTTTTTCCTGCTCCTCGGTAGTTGTAAACTGTGGTTACCTGTCTGGCCTAATGTAGAGGTCTGGCAGTGTCCTTCAGGTGTAACAGTTCTGGGACTCACAATACCACAGGCAAGCTGATGCCAGCTACCTTAAATGCTTGTCCAAAAGGTTAGCTGATAGAGCACCTGAAGAAGTGGCGTGCAGTAGCCACCGTGCACAATTAGGCTGTATAAACGGACTTCCTATGCGGGATCTGTGATCCTAAACCCGGGCCAAAGTCCGGCCAAGGGAAACAGCATAGACTGGCGTTGTAATGGGGTATCTCATAGAGGCACGGAGCACCAGCAACACCTGCAGCTGCCTGTAGCTACCTGTCTGCCCCGCTTCCAGCCAGAAGTTATGCTTTCCTTTTCTAAGGTGTCGAAGACTTTAATTCTCTGCGTTAGCTAAGAATAAATTTGCACAAATATTAGAAGTATAAGCACTATAGAAAGCACTTTGATATAGCTCTGAATTTTTCTTAAATATTAAAATAATAGTTAAATTTACTTATAGTATGCAACAAAGTTTACACTAAGGCTTCACACTTATAAAGGACTATGAATACGGCTCACGCCGAAACATGTCAGTCTTAGTTAGTTAAAGGGGAGATGTCCCATCACTTTTAAATAATTGAAATAAGGATAGTCGCTCAGCCGCGCATTGTGGACAGACCGGAGTCTGGGAGCAGAACTATCACACACTTGATAACGGGTAAGAAGCTATTTATCCACTCACTTGCTCAACCGCTTAGTGTGGACAGACCGGGTTCTGGGAGCGTTAAAGCCTCAAGCAGGAAATTGGTGAGAAGCCTTTTACTACTACTTTCGCTGCTGTTTCACTGTTTATATTGTGGCATATTGTGGCATGCTCAGCACTTAAGGGGTTCTGAAGAAATTGGAGAGATAAAGTGTGCTAAGAGACTGCTCGAGTACTATCATATTAGAAAGGAACATTTATATATGCAGACCGATTATAAACCGTAGATATCCATAAATGGGGCGCTACTTATACAGGCTCAAAGGTGCAAGAATTGCAACTTCCTTATGTTTTTGACAGGTTGCTTAATACATATTAGTATTACTGTTGGACAGTCTGCTGGATTAATATTGAGATTATACACAGACGAGTAAATACTATAGTGTCTGAGTGAACTCTTTTTGTCTTTTTCACACTTATAAACTTAACTATAGGAAGAACTTTGATATAGCTTTGATTTTTTGCGTATATGCTAGAATGAAGGTGAAATTTATTCAGAATATGCACTAAAGACTACACTGTGGTTAGAAGACTTTAACTCTCTGTGTTAGTTAAGAATAAGCTTGCACAAGTATTAGAAGTACAAGTATATGCACTATAGGAAGCACCTGGAAATAGCTTTGAATTTCTCTTATATGCTAGAATAATAGTAAAATGTATTCAGAGCATGTACTAAAGACTACACTGTGGTTAGAAGATTGAATTTTTTGTGTTAGCTAAGAATAAGTTTGCACAAATATTAGAAGTTTAAGCACTAGAGGAAGCACTTTGACATAGCTTTGAATTTTTCTTAAATATTAAAATAATAGTTAGATTTACTCAGAGTATGCATCAAAGTTTACACTAAGGCTTCACACTTAATAACGTAATAACTATTGATAGGAGAGGAGCTGTAATTCTTAGAGTAACTTTATAGTATAAAACACAATAGGTTTTGGAATTTTCAGAGTCCTGGTTTACTTCAGAGCCTCTGAACAACAGGTTCTTGGACATTTTGGTCCATGGACAGATACATGCTCAATAGGAGATCACCATTAAACATGCCCCCCAAGCAAAAGGATAAAAAAGGGAGTAGCAGGAATTTGGACTCTAGTATTGATACATCCCAAGAAAAAGGTACCTCTAATCCCATGAGTAATAATATGCTAGAATTTGCAGCTGAAGTTGCTAAAATTTTGACCCCCAATTTGATTTGATTAAACTTGAGATCAGGAAAGAGATATCAAACCTTACGGTAGAGGTTAGGCAGTTCTCTACAAGACTAGATGAAGTTGAAAATAGAGTCCCGATTACAGCTGCACATAGTAAAACAATTGCAACTTTACAAGTAAAGATTGAAGATCTTGAGGATCGCTCAAGACGTAATAACTTGAAAGTAATTGGTCTTCCTGAGTCGCCAGAATTCCAAGATCTGATGAACTTTGTGTCTATTACATTACCACAGGCATTACAAATTCCAGCTCCTGCTACCCCTTTTCATGTAGAGAGGGTACATAGGATATGGTACCGCAGAGATCATAGTGAAGGCAATAAACCAAGGCTTGTGATATTTAAATTTATTAATTTTTAAGACAAATTATTAAGTCTTAAATATTACAGGAAATGTAATCCTTTTGTACTGGGTTCACACAGGTTATTAATCTTCCAAGATTTTTCATCAGAAACCTTATTCAAAAGAAGAGACATGTCTTTCTTCTATGGCAGGTTACTGAAGGAAATCTATAATATCAAGTTGATTTATCCCGCAAAATTAGTTGTCCTGAGAGAGGGAATTCCCCACATTTTAAATAATATTATGGAAGCTGAGGCTTTTTGTAGAGAAGCTGGTTTACCATAACTTAACATTGGTTGTATTATTCTTTGAGCTTGCAGAAATGGAGTATTCTCTGTTAAAGGGTTTTTATTTAATTTGGCTTTTGCTTGTGTTGTGTGCTTTTTTTTTTCTTCTCTCCTTTCTCCCTTCTGTCCCTTCCGCTCTGTGCCTAGCTCCCCCCACCTTGTCCCCCTGGCTCCCCCCCCCCATGTTTCGACACCTAACTGGGTCTAATGGAACCAAAGTTTCATTTAATTTCTTGGAACGTGGGCAGGATAACCTCCCCAATTAAAAGGAAACCTATAATAAAATATCTGGGGAAATTTAATCCTGATATAGCTTTGATTCAGGAACTACATCTTAAACCCCCAGAAATTCCCAAACTTAAAACCAAGTGGGTTGGGGAGGTTATTGCCGCCCCGTTCGTTTCTAGAAAGAGGGGAGTAGCCATATTATTGAATAAAAGCTTGGATTACCAAATAATAGATACTGAAGTAGATCCTGATGGTCGATTTCTAATTTTGGAAATTAAGATTAATAAGATCAAATATATAGTGTGCAATATTTATGGGCCTAATCAAGTTGATCATGATTTTTGGTCTGCCTTATCAGTGAAGTTGCATAGGCATATAGGGCAGAATTTAATTATTGCCGGTGATTTTAATTTGTTAGAAGATTCCACCCTGGATAGTCTCAAGAAAAAAGCTCTAAATGCCAGGGGTAGGAAAGTTCGGATTTTTCAAAAATTCTGTTCACATTCAGGTCTTACTGATATATGGCGGATTCAGAATCCAGACATTCGTGTATACACATGTATGTTGCAAGCTCAGCAAGCATTTTCCAGGATTGATTACTTTCTTATTTCAGATTCTTTGCTCAAGTGGAACTGGGTGGCTAAAATTGAGGATATCATAATTTCGAATCGTGCTGCCATATCGTTGAATTGTAAATCTGATATAAAAAAATTCAGGTAACAATTATATTTATTTTCCTATATTCCTAGTAAAAAAAAAAGTAATAATATTAGTTTTCAAAGCTGGTTGCGTCATAAGTGGGTAGATTTTTATAAAGATAATGTAAACTACTTAGGGAGAATCGAAATGTTTTGGGAATCTTCCAAAGCTGTTTTACGTGGGGAGATCAAATACTATATGTCACACTGGAAGAGGAAATGTAGTTATGTTGGTAGACAGCCGCCAATCAAGTGAAAAATGCTTACAGCGCGTATATAAATAACCCTATAAAACGCTGCTGGGATACATATGTGAGAGCGAAGGCACTTCGAGATATACATATTAAGCAGAATAATGCTCAAGAGGAGCTCAGATTAAAAGCTCTATATGGCGGATATACAGGTAGATCTGCTAAGTTTTTAGCTAGAATTGCCAAATCTAGTCCGAGGCATACAATTTCGGCGATTAAACAAGGCTCAAATAGGTACACTAGTGTTTTTTGAATTTTTTCAAGATCTGTATAAAGCAGAACCTCACAATATATTAAAAAAACATAATTTATGTAAGAACTTACCTGATAAATTCATTTCTTTCATATTAGCAAGAGTCCATGAGCTAGTGAAGTATGGGATATACATTCCTACCAGGAGGGGCAAAGTTTCCCAAACCTCAAAATGCCTATAAATACACCCCTCACCACACCCACAATTCAGTTTAACGAATAGCCAAGAAGTGGGGTGATAAGAAAGGAGCGAAAGCATCAAAAATAAGGAATTGGAATAATTGTTATTTATACAAAAAAGTCATAACCACCACAAAAAAGGGTGGGCCTCATGGACTCTTGCTAATATGAAAGAAATGAATTTATCAGGTAAGTTATACATAAATTATGTTTTCTTTCATGTAATTAGCAAGAGTCCATGAGCTAGTGACGTATGGGATAGCAGATACCCAAGATGTGGAACTTCCACGCAAGAGTCACTAGAGAAGGAGGGATAAAATAAAGACAGCCAATTCCGCTGAAAAAATAATCCACAACCCAAATCAAAAGTTTTAATCTTATAATGAAAAAAACTGAAATTATAAGCAGAAGAATCAAACAGAAACAGCTTCCTGAAGTACTTTTCTACCAAAAACTGCTTCAGAAGAAGAGAAAACATCAAAATGGTAGAATTTAGTAAAAGTATGCAAAGAAGACCAAGTTGCTGCTTTGCAAATCTGATCAACAGAAGCTTCATTCCTAAAAGCCCAGGAAGTAGAAACTGACCTAGTAGAATGAGCCGTAATCCTTTGAGGCGGGGACTTACCCGACTCCACATAAGCATGATGAATCAAAGACTTTAACCAAGACGCCAAAGAAATGGCAGAAGCTTTCTGACCTTTCCTAGAACCAGAAAAGATAACAAATAGACTAGAAGTCTTTCTGAAATCTTTAGTAGCTTCAACATAATATTTCAAAGCTCTTACTACATCCAAAGAATGTAAAGATCTCTCCAGAGAATTCTTAGGATTAGGACACAATGAAGGGACAACAATTTCTCTATTAATGTTGTTAGAATTCACAACCTTAGGTAAAAATTTAAATGAAGTCCGCAACACTGCCTTATCCTGATGAAAAATCAGAAAAGGAGATTCACAAGAAAGAGCAGATAACTCAAACTCTTCTAGCAGAAGAGATGGCCAAAAGGAACAAAACTTTCGAAGAAAGTAATTTAATATCCAGAGAATGCATAGGTTCAAACGGAGGAGCCTGTAAAGCCCTCAGAATCAAATTAAGACTCCAAGGAGGAGAGATTGACTTAATGACAGGTTTGATACGAACCAAAGCCTGTACAAAACAATGAATATCAGGAAGATTAGCAATCTTTCTGTGAAAAAGAACAGAAAGAGCAGAGATTTGTCCTTTCAAAGAACTTGCAGACAAACCTTTATCCAAACCATCCTGAAGAAACTGTAAAATTCTAGGAATTCTAAAAGAATGCCAGGAGAATTTATGAGAAGAACACCAAGAAATGTAAGTCTTCCATACTCGATAATAAATCTTCCTAGACACAGATTTACGAGCCTGTAACATAGAATTAATTACTGAGTCAGAGAAACCTCTATGACTAAGAATCAAGCGTTCAATTTCCATACCTTCAAATTTAATGATTTGAGATCCTGATGGAAAAATGGGCCTTGAGATTGAAGGTCTGGTCTTAACGGAAGTGTCCAAGGTTGGCAACTGGCCATCCGAATGAGATCCGCAAACCAAAACCTGTGAGGCCATGCTGGAGCCACCAGCAGTACAAACGAACGCTCCATTAGAATTTTGGAAATCACTTTTGGAAGAAGAACTAGAGGCGGAAAGATATAGGCAGGATGATAATTCCAAGGAAGCGACAACGCGTCCACTGCTTCCGCCTGAGGATCCCTGGATCTTGACAGATACCTGGGAAGTTTCTTGTTTAGATGAGAGGAAATCAGATCTATTTCTGGAAGTCCACAAATTTGAACAATCTGAAGAAATACCTCTGGGTGAAGAGACCATTCGCCCGGATGTAACGTTTGGCGACTGAAATAATCCGCTTCCCAATTGTCTACACCTGGGATGTGAACCGCAGAAATTAGACAGGAGCTGGATTCCGCCCATACAAGTATCAGAGATACTTCTGTCATAGCTTGAGGACTGTGAGTCCCACCTTGATGATTGACATACGCCACGGTTGTGACATTGTCTGTGTGAAAACAAATAAACGATTCTCTCTTCAGAAGAGGCCAGAACTGAAGAGCTCTGAAAATCGCACGGAGTTCCAAAATGTTGATTGGCAATCTCGCCTCCTGAGATTCCCAAACCCCCCTGCGCTGTCAGAGATCCCCATACAGCTCCCCAACCTGAAAGACTCGCATCTGTTGAGATTACAGTCCAGGTTGGACGAACAAAAGAGGCCCCTTGAATTAGACGATGGTGATTCAACCACAAAGTCAGAGAAGATCGAACATTGGGATTTAAGGATATTATTTGTGATATCTTTGTATAATCCCTGCACCACTGGTTCAGCATACAAAGCTGAAGAGGTCTCATGTAAAAACGAGCAAAGGGGATCGCGTTCGATGCAGCAGTCATGAGACCTAGAATTTCCATGCAAAAAGCTACCGAAGGGAATGATTGAGACTGAAGGTTTCGACAAGCTGAAACCAACTTCAGACGTCTCTTTTCTGTTAGAGACAAAGTCATGGATACTGAATCTATTTGAAAGCCCAAAAAGGTTACCTTTGTCTGAGGAATCAAAGAACTCTTTGGTAAATTGATCCTCCAACCATGTCTTTGAAGAAACGACATAAGTTGATTTGTATGAAATTCTGCAGAATGTAAAGACTGAGCAAGTACCAAGATATCGTCCAAATAAGGAAATACCGCAATACCCTGTTCTCTGATTACAGAGAGAAGGGCACCGAGAACCTTTGAAAAAATCCTTGGAGCTGTTGCTAGGCCAAACGGAAAGGCAACAAACTGGTAATGCTTGTCTAGAAAAGAGAATCTCAGAAACTGATAGTGATCTGGATGAATTGGAATATGAAGATATGCATCCTGTAAATCTATTGTGGACATATAATGCCCTTGCTGAACAAAAGACAGAATAGTCCTTATAGTCACCATTTTGAATGTTGGTATCCTTACATAACGATTCAATATTTTTAGATCCAGAACTGGTCTGAAGGAATTCTCCTTCTTTGGTACAATGAATAGATTTGAGTAAAACCCCAGACCCCGTTCCAGAACTGGAACTGGTACAATTACCCCAGCCAACTCTAGATCTGAAACACATTTCAGAAACGCCTGAGCCTTCACTGGGTTTACTGGAATGCGAGAGAGAAAAAATCTTCTCACAGGTGGCCTTACCTTGAAACCTATTCTGTACCCTTGAGAAACAATGTTCTGAATCCAAAGACTGTGAATCGAATTGATCCAAATATCTTTGAAAAATCGTAACCTGCCCCCTACCAGCTGTGCTGGAATGAGGGCCGCACCTTCATGCGGATTTGGGAGCTGGTTTTGACTTTCTAAAAGGCTTGGATTTATTCCAGACTGGAGAAGGTTTCCAAACGGAAACCGTTCCTTTAGGGGAAGGGTCAGGCTTCTGTTCCTTATTCTGACGAAAGGAACGAAAACGATTAGCAGCCCTGTATTTACCTCTAGATTTTTTGTCCTGAGGCAAAAAGGTTCCTTTCCCCCCAGTAACAGTTGAAATAATAGAATCCAACTGTGAACCAAATAATTTATTACCTTGGAAAGAAAGAGAAAGAAAAGTTGACTTAGAAGTCATATCTGCATTCCAAGATTTAAGCCATAAAGCTCTTCTAGCTAAAATAGCTAAAGACATATACCTGACATCAGTTCTAATGATATAAAAAATGGCATCACAAATAAAGTTATTAGCATGTTGAAGAAGTTTAACAATGCTACAAGCATTATGGTCTGACACTTGTTGCGCTAAAGCCTCCAACCAGAAAGTGGAAGCTGCAGCAACATCAGACAAAGAAATAGCAGGTCTAAGAAGATTACCTGAACATAAATAAGCTCTCTTTAGAAAGGATTCAAGCTTCCTATCTAAAGGATCCTTAAAGGAAGTATTATCCGCCGTAGGAATAGTAGTACGTTTAGCAAGAGTAGAGATAGCCCCATCAACTTTAGGGATTTTGTCCCAAAAATTCTAATCTATCAGATGGCACAGGGTACAATTTCTTAAACCTTTGAGAAGGAGTAAATGAAGTACCCAGACTATTCCATTCCCTAGAAATTACTTCTGAAATAGCATCAGGAACTGGAAAAACTTCTGGAATAACTACATGAGGTTTGAAAACCGAATTTAAACGCTTAGTAGATTTAGTATCAAGAGGACTAGACTCCTCCATATCTAATGCAATTAACACTTCTTTAAGTAAAGAACGAATAAACTCCATCTTAAATAAATATGAAGATTTATCAGTGTCAATATCTGAGGTAGAATCTTCTGAACCAGATAGATCCTCATCAGAAACAGATAAGTCAGAATGATGGCGGTCACTTAAAAATTCATCTGAAATATGAGAAGTTCTAAAAGACCTTTTACGTTTACTGGAAGGAGGAATAACAGACAGAGCCTTCCTAATAGATTTAGGAACAAAATCTTTTACATTAACAGGGACATCCAGAACATTAGATGTTGAAGGAACAACAACAGGTAATGGATTATTACTAATGGAAACACAATCTGCATTAGAAAGTTTATCATGACAGTTATCACAAACTACAGCCGGAGGAATAGTTACCAAAAGTTTACAACAGATGCACTTAACTTTGGTAGAACCAGCATCAGGCAGCGTCTTTCCAGAAGTAGATTCTGATCCAGGGTCAGGTAGAGACATCTTGCAATATGTAATAGAAAAAACAACATATAAAGCAAAATTATCAAATTCCTTAAATGACAGTTTCAGGAATGGGAAAAAATGCCAAATGAACAAGCCTCTAGCAACCAGAAGCAATGAAAAATGAGACTGAAATAATGTGAAAAAAAGGACAAGACAAGAATGACGCCCACATTTTTTGTCGCCAAAAATGACTCCCACATTATTGGCGCCAAGTACAACGCCCATATTTTTTGGCGCCAAGTATGACGCCACATCCTGTGACGCCGAAAAAAACGACGCCCACATTTTTGGCGCAAAAAAAAGTCTGAACACATATACGTCAAAAAATGACGCAACCACGAATAAACTTCCGGCGTCAATTAGGGCGCCGGAAATGACAAATTTTTTTGTGCCAAAAAGACAGCGCCAAAAATGACGCAATAAATTGTAGCATTTTCAGCCCCCGTGAGCCTAACAGCCCACAGGGAAAAAAGTCAATTGAAAATTTTTTTAAAGGTAAGAAAAAAATAATTATTCATATGCATTATCCCAATAATGAAACTGACTGTCTGAAAGAAGGAATACTGATTATCCTGAATCATGGCAAATAAAAGTTTAAAGACATATATTTAGAACTTTACATATAAAGTGCCCAACCATAGCTTAGAGTGTCATAATAAAATAAGACTTACTTACCCTAAGACACTCATCTACATATAGTAGATAGCCAAACCAGTACTGAAACGAGAATCAGTAGAGGTAATGGTATATAAGAGTATATCGTCGATCTGAAAAGGGAGGTAGGAGAAGAAATCTCTACGACCGATAACAGAGAACCTATGAAATAGATCCCCTAGAGGAAGACCATTGTATTCAAATAGGCAATACTCTCTTCACATCCCTCTGACATTCACTGCACTCTGAGAGGAAAACCGGGCTCCAGCCTGCTGCAAAGCGCATATCAACGTAGAATCTAGCACAAACTTACTTCACCACCTCCATGGGAGGCAAAGTTTGTAAAACTGAATTGTGGGTGTGGTGAGGGGTGTATTTATAGGCATTTTGAGGTTTGGGAAACTTTGCCCCTCCTGGTAGGAATGTATATCCCATACGTCACTAGCTCATGAACTCTTGCTAATTAAATGAAAGAAAAAGAGAATTCTGGGAGAGGATTAATGTACCGAAATTATCTTTGGAAGCTAGGGAAACTATCAACGCTCCCATTACAGAAAAGGAGATTCTAATAGCTATTAAGAAAGCTAAGCCAAATAAAGCTGCTGGGCCAGATGCTCTTCCGATAGAATTTTATAGAATCCTACAAATTCAGGCTTTACCTATTTTGAATAAGTTATTTAACTTTTATTTTTTGGAAAATACTAGATGTTCATCATATTTCGTGGCAGCAAATATTTCGCTATTGAGCTACCGAGTTCATATAGACCCATTTCAGTCCTTAACACCGATTATAAGCTTTTAGCGGCTATTTTAGCCAATCGACTGAAACCATATATTGGGGATCTAATTCACGGGAACCAATCAGGGTTTATGCCGGGGCGGAATCCGGTAAGAAATATGAGGAAACTCTTAGTGCTCATAGAAACTTTTTGGAATAAACATAGGGTATCTAGTTCACATGAGATCATGGATAAGGCCATCCTAACGGTCGATGCGGAAAAGGCCTTTGATCGGATTAGTTGGGATCATTTGTTTTTCTCCTTAGATCAATTAGGACTTTCAGGATATTTTAATAATTATATTTGATTAATTTACAGTGCTCCTGCATCAGCGGTCATTATTAATAATATGACCTCCCAACGATTTATTTTGCAGAGAGGGACTAGACAGGGCTGCCCACTCTCTCCCCTGCTATTTAATTTGTGTCTGGAACCCTTGGCTATACTACTTCGCCAAGAGTTGGATGGCATTTCACTGGCAGGAGAGAAATTGGTCCTGCTATTATATGCTGATGACCTCCTTTTATTTCTATCTAACCTTAGGATTACATTGCCAAACTTGCAGAACATTATCCAAAAGTTTGGCGAAATCTCGGGATACAAGGTTAATACTTTGAAATCAGAACTAATGTGGCTGTATAAAAAGTCTGCATTTAGAAGTAATCATCCCTTTTTGGAAGTATTCCAAATAACATATTTAGGCCTCAGACTATCTAAAAACCCGGAATAATGGTATAAATTAAACTATGTGTCTTGCCTGGAGCAGTGTAAAAAAAAGTTAGAGGATTGGACCTTGTTGCCTATTTTTCTGTCAGCCCGTGTAGTAATGATCGAAACAATCATTTTTCCCAAACTCTTATATATTTTTCAAAATATTCTGATGTTTTTACATAAGAGGGATATTGTTACATATAATAAATCTTGTTCTAGATTCCTGTGGAAAGGAGCCAAACCTCGGATCGCCTGCCGTCGTCTTACAAATTCTAAATTTGCAGCCGACCTAGCGCTCCCTAATATCCAAGTCTATAATTTAGTTATTTCCTCTAGATTCGCGTTAGATTGGATAACCGAAAAAGATCAAATTTCTTCTTTCACATGGGAATCGCGACTAGCGGCACCCTTCCAATTGAAGGCGCTACTTCATTGTCCTCTGACTTCACTTCCCTTGAATGTATTCTATCTATCCATGTTTAAAAATGTCATAGTGGCATAGCAGAGATTGTGTGTGGAGTTGGACTGTTCTCCGTATGTTTCCCAGTACTTACCTATTTGTGGTAACCCTAATTTTAGCCCTGAAATGTCAAATAGGATTTTTAAGGACTGGGAGTTGAAAGGTTTAAAATCTATGAGAGAATCCCAGATTAAGATTAGTCTTCAGAGGTACCTTACCCCGGGAATATTATCCAAGTGGTATAAATCCAGGGTTCTCTGTTCCAGATGTATGGCAATGAAAGCAGATCTATTCCACTGTCTTTGGGAATGCCCAAAAATTCTTCAGTTTTGGAAAAAATCACATACTGGATGAACGTAGTTTTACATCTGGAGCATGAATTGTCACCCATAGAGATTTTCTTTTTGGTGAAATTTCAAGGAGTAGCCAAAAATTATAGTCTTAGAAATACAATTATATTAACAAGGTGTAATCTTATTCTCAAATTATGGAAATCACGTTCAGCACCTAAAATGTCTCACTTTAAAAAGGCTTTAATTTCTCAATTTACGACAGAGCAATTTAATATGACTCATCCACAAGAGGAGCATTTGGCTGCCTTCTTTAAGAAATGGGAAATGTTTGTTTTGTCATTACCATTAATATGTCAAAAGAAATTGATCAAACCATTTTGCAAATCTGAGTTTATCTTGACAAATATATATGCGGGCCATTTCCCTGAGGAATGGGCGGCGGGGTTTGAGTGAGGGGCGTGGGGGAGTGTGGGGGCCGGGCGGAGGGGGCAGAACGATCCCTTTTTTTTTTTTTGTTTTGTGTTGTTTTGTTGTCCGTGAGGTTGTTATGTCTATGTGCAGGGTTTTGACCCTATTACAAAAATTGAAAAATTAACAAGACATATTTATAAGTTGTTGAAATATAATATTTTGCTGTTGTGTATTGATTACAGGTTGGGTTTTATATATGACATGGGTTGAACTTGTTATGGTAATCCTAGGTATTTAGGTATAATTCAGATGCTTGGGCATTCGTTTAAAATTTATGTTATGGTTGATTGTACTTTTGTTTAGGCCCTGTCTGACACCTTATGTACAATATGTATAAGTTTTTTTTCTTGTTATAAATAAAGATTTAAAAAAAAAAAAAAAAACTTTCCTGATTCAGATAGGGCATGTAATTTTAAACAATTTTCCAATTTACTTTTATCACCAATTTTGCTTTGTTCTCTTGGTATTCTTAGTTGAAAGCTTAACCTTAGAGGTTAATATGCTAATTTCTTAGACCTTGAAGGCCACCTCTTTTCAGAATGCATTTTAACAGTTTCACCACTAGAGGGTGTTAACTCATGTGTTTCATATAGATAACACTGTGCTCATGCACGTGAAGTTACCTGGGAGCCAGCACTGATTGGCTAAACTGCAAGTCTGTCAAAAGAACTGAAATAAAGGGGCAGTTTGCAGAGGCTTAGATACAAGATAATCACAGAGGTAAAAAGTATATAAATATAACGGTGTTGGTTATGCAGCATTGCTTTTTGGTATTTTTGGCAATTAGAAGGCCGCTAAATGATGCTGCGCACCACACTTGTATTATGCCCAGCAGTGAAGAGGTTAATTAGGTAGCTTGTAGGGTTAAAAAAAATATTGTTATATATATTTATTCTGTAGTAATGTATCCCCCTTAGCCCCCAACCTCCCTGACCCTCCCCCCATACAGCTTTCTAACCCTCAACTATTTTCCACCATGTTGGGTACTGGCAGCTGTCTGCCAGTACGCAGTTTGCTCATAAACAATGGATTTTTATAAAAAAAAATAACAAAAACATAATTTATGTAAGAACTTACCTGATAAATTCATTTCTTTCATATTGGCAAGAGACCATGAGCTAGTGACGTATGGGATATACAATCCTACCAGGAGGGGCAAAGTTTCTCAAACCTCAAAATGCCTATAAATGCACCCCTCACCACACCCACAATTCAGTTTAACGAATAGCCAAGTAGTGGGGTGATAAAGAAAGGAGTAAAAGCATCAACAAAGGAATTTGGAAATAATTGTGCTTTATACAAAAAAATCATAACCACCATAAAAAAAGGGTGGGCCTCATGGACTCTTGCCAATATAAAAGAAATTAATTTATCAGGTAAACCTAAATTAGGTTTTCTTTCATGTAATTGTAATCCATGAGCTAGTGACGTATGGGATAGCAATACCCAAGATGTGGAATTCCATGCAAGAGTCACTAGAGAGGGAGGGACAAAAATAAAAACAGCCATTTTCTGCTGAAAAAATGAATCCACAACCCAAAATATAAATTTATTCTCATAAATGAAAGGAAAAAAACTTAAATCCAAAGCAGAAGAATCAAACTGAAACAGCTGCCTGAAGAACTTTTCTACCAAAAACTGCTTCCGAAGAAGCAAATACATCAAAATGGTAGAATATAGTAAATGTATGCAAAGAAGACCAAGTTGCTGCTTTGCAAATCTGATCAAACGAAGCTTCATTCTTAAAAGCCCATGAAGTAGAGACTGATCTAGTAGAATGAGCTGTAATTCTCTGAGGCGGGGCTTGACCCGACTCTAAATAAGCTATATGAATCAAAAACTTTAACCACGAAGCCAAGGAAACAGCAGAAGCCTTCTGACCTTTCCTAAAACCAGAAAATATCACAAATATACTAGAAGTCTTCCTGAAATCTTTAGTAGCTTCAACATAATATTTCAAAGCTCTCACCACATCCAAAGAATGTAAGGATCTCTCCAAAGAATTCTTAGGATTAGGACACAAGGAAGGGACAACAATTTCTCTACTAATGTTGTTAGAATTCACAACCTTAGGTAAGAATTTAAATGAAGTCCGCAAAACCGCCTTATCCTGATGAAAAATCAGAAAAGGAGATTCACAAGAAAGAGCGGATAATTCAGAAACTCTTCTAGCAGAAGAGATGGCCAAAAGAAACAACACTTTCAAAGAAAGTAGTTTAATGTCCAAAGAATGCATAGGCTCAAAAGGAGGAGCCTGTAAATCCTTCAAAACTAAATTAAGACTCCAAGGAGGAGAGATTGATTTAATGACAGGCTTGATATGAACCAAAGCCTGCACAAAACAATGAATATCAGGAAGTTTAGCAATCTTTCTATGAAATAAAACAGAAAGAGCATAAATTTGTCCTTTCAAGGAACTTGCAGACAAACCTTTATCCAAACCATCCTGAACTGTAAAATTCTAGGAATTCTAAAAGAATGCCAAGAGAATTTATGAGAAGAAAACCATGAAATGTAAGTCTTCCAAACTCGATAATAAATCTTTCTTAGAAACAGATTTACGAGCCTGCAACATAGTATTAATCACTCTATGACTAAGTGTTCAATCTCCATACCTTAAAATTTATTGATTTGAGATCCTGATGGAAAAACGGACCTTGAGATGGAAGGTCTGACCTTAGTGGAAGTGGCCAAGGTTGGCAACTGGACATCCGAACAAGATCCGCATACCAAAATCTGTGAGGCCATGTTGGAGCTACTAGCAGCACAAACGATTGCTCCATGATGATCTTGGACATAACTCTTGGAAGAAGAACTAGAGGTGGGAAAATATAAGCAGGTTGATAACACCAAGGAAGTGTCAATGCATCCACTGCTTCCGCCTGAGGATCCCTGGACAGATACCTGGGAATTTTTTTGTTTAGATGAGATGCCATCAGATCTATTTCTGGAAGTCCCCACATCTGAACAATTTGAGAAAACACATCTGGGTGGAGAGACCATTCTCCCGGATGTAAAGTTTGACGACTGAGGTAATCCGCTTCCCAATTGTCTATACCTGGAATATGAACCGCAAAATTAGACAGGAGCTGGATTCCGCCCAAACAAGTATCCAAGATACTTCTTTCATAGCTTGAGGACTGCGAGTCCCACCCATATGATTGACATATGCCACAGTTGTGACACTGTCTGTCTGAAAACAAATGAACGGTTCTCTCATCAACAGAGGCCAAAATTGAAGAGCCCTGATAATCGCACCAAAATATTGATTGGTAATCTCATCTCTTGAGATTTCAAAACTCCTTGTGCTGTCAGAGATACCCAACAGCTCCCCAACCTGAAAGACTCGCATCTGCTGTTATCACAGTCCAGGTTGGACGGACGAAAGAGGCCCCTAGAATTATACAATGGTGATCTAACCACCAAGTCAGAGAAAGTCGAACATTGGGATTTAAGGATATTAATTGTGATATCCTTGTATAATCCCTGCACCATTGGTTCAGCATACAAAGCTGGAGAGGTCTCATATGAAAATGAGCAAAGGATATCGCGTCCGATGCTGCAGTCATGAGACCTAAAACTTCCATGCACATAGCTACTGAAGGGAATGACTGAGACTGAAGGTTCCGACAGGCTGCAACCAATTTCAAACGTCTCTTGTCTGTTAGAGACAAAGTCATGGACACAATCTATCTGGAAACATAAAAAGGTTACCTTTGTCTGAGGAATCAAAGAACTTTTTGGTAAATTGATCCTCCAACCATGTCTTCGAAGAAACAACACTAGTTGATTTGTGTGAGATTCTGCAGAACGTAAAGACTGAGCGAGTACCAAGATATCGTCCAAATAAGGAAATAAAGCAATACACCGCTCTCTGATTACAGAGAGTAGGGCACCTAGAATCTTTGAAAAGATTCTTGGAGCTGTCGCTAGGCCAAAAGGAAGAGGAACAAATTGGTAATGCTTGTCTAGAAAAGAGAATCTGGATGAATAGGAATATGAAGATATGCATCCTGTAAGTCTACTGTGGAAATATAATGCCCTTGCTGAACAAAAGGCAGAATAGTCCGTATAGTCACCATTTTGAAAGTTGGTACTCTTACATATTGATTCAAAATCTTTAGATCCAAAACTGGTCTGAATGAATTTTCTTTCTTTGGGACAATGAATAGATTTGAATAAAACCCCAGACCCTGTTCCTGAAACGGAACTGGCATGATTACCCCTGACAACTCCAGGTCTGAAACACACTTCAGAAAAGCCTGAGCCTTTACTGGGTTTACCGGAATGCGTGAGAGAAACTTTTTTCTCACAGGCGGTCTTACTCTGAATCCTATTTTGTACCCCTGAAAGACAATACTCTGAATCCAATTATTTTGGACCGAATTGATCCAAACATCTTTGAAAAATTTTAATCTGCCCCCTAACCAGCTAAGCTGGAATGAGGGCTGCACCTTCATGCGGACTTGGGGGCTGGTTTTGATCTCTTATATGGCTTGGATTTATTCCAATTTGAAGAAGGCTTCCAATCGGAAGCAGATTCCTTGGGGCAAGGATTAGGTTTCTGTTCCCAATTTTGTCGAAAGGAACGAAAACGGTTAAAAGCTTTAGATTTACCCTTAGGTTTTTTTATCCTGAGGCAAAAAAACTCCCTTCCCCCCAGTAACAGTTGAAATGATTGAATCCAATTGAGAACCAAATAATGTATTACCTTGGAAAGAAAGAGATAGCAATCTGGACTTAGAAGTCATATCAGCATTCCAAGATTTGAGCAACAAAGCTCTTCTAGCTAGAATAGCTAAAGACATAGATTTAACATCAATATCATCATATAAATAAGCTTTCCTTAGATAAGATTCAAGTTTCCGATCTAAAAGATCTTTAAAAGAAGTACTATCTTCTGTAGGAATAGTAGTACGTTTAGCAAGAGTAGAGATAGCCCCATCAACTTTGGGGATCTTTTCCCAAAACTCCAATCTAACTTCTGGCAAAGGATACAATTTTTTAAACCTTGAAGAAGGAATAAAAGAAGTACCAGGCTTATTCCATTCCTTAGAAATCATATCAGAAATAGCATCAGGAACTGGAAAAACCTCTGGAATAACCACAGGAGGGTTATAAACAGAATTTAAACGTTTACTAGTTTTAATATCAAGAGGACTAGTTTCCTCCATATCCAATGTAATCAACACTTCTTTTAACAAAGAACGAATATACTCCAATTTAAATAAATAAGAGAATTTATCAGTGTCAATATCTGAGGCAGGATCTTCTGAATCAGATAGATCCTCATCAGAGAAGGATAATTCAGTATGCTGCTGGTCATTTGAAATCTCATCAACCTTATGAGAAGTTTTAAAAGACCTTTTACGTTTATTAGAAGGCGGAATGGCAGACAAAGCCTTCTGAATAGAATCAGAAATAAATTCTTTTAAATTTACAGGTATATCTTGTGCATTAGATGTTGAGGGAACAGAAACCGGTAATGAACTACTACTGATGGATACATTTTCTGCATGTAAAAGTTTATCATGACAACTATTAAAAACCACAGCTGGAGGTATAATCACCACAAGTTTACAACAAATGCACTTAGCTTTGGTAGAACTGTTATCAGGCAGCAGGGATCCAACAGTGAATTCTGAGACAGGATCAGATTGAGACATCTTGCAAATGTAAGAGAAAAAGACAACATATAAAGCAAAATTATCAATTTCCTTATAAGGCAGTTTCAGGAATGGGAAAAAAATGCAAACAGAATTGCTCTCTGACAAAGAAAAAGGCAAGAGGCAAATCGGAGTGGGGTCTAAAATAATGAAAATATTTGGCGCCAAGTATGACGCACAACAAACAGAAAAATATTTTTTGGCGCCAAAAACGTCCGGAAGCGACACACTCGCGTCATAGATGACGCAACCTTGTGAAAGGACCCGGTATCAACTAAGACGCCGTAAATGACGAATTTGCGTCAACGAACGTAACTTCGCGCCAAAAGAATCTCGCGCCAAGAATGACGCAATAATTTGTAGGATGTGCCTGGCACGTCCTTGGTTGTTAAGGGGTTAAAAAAAGACATAAAACCCAAAACTTTTCTTTCATGATTCAGATAGGGCGTACATTTTTTACATAACTTTCCAATTAACTTATATTATTAATTTTGCTTCATTCTACTGGTATCCTTTGTTGAAGGAGCAACAATTCACTACTAGGAACTAGTCTAACACACCAATAAGCCAATGACAAGAGGCATTTATGTGCAGACTCCAATCAGCAGCTAGCTTCCACCTCCTGAGCCTACCCACATATGCTTTTCAACTCTAACAAAGGATGCCAAGAGAACTATGCAAATTAAATAATATAACTAAATTGGAAAGTTGCTTAAAATTGTATGTTCCATCTGAATAATGAAAGATGTACCTTAATGTACATTTCTTCATGTCACTCGTGTCTCTTTTCAAACTTGATTTCTTTTTGCTCCTGGCCTGCTCTTACTACTGAAAATAAAAAAGTGATACTGTCACTGTATGTATTATATGAGTAGAAACTGCTGTACAAAATTGTGGATGGCAATGGATTGTATGTCCGCTAGTGTGTTAAGCCAAACCGCTGCATGGCACAGTCTAATGTCTCTGTGCTCCACCCCTTCCAGTGACCTAGGTGCCCTGACATCCGATACCTCCACAAATGCTCCAGGTTATTGATAAGGGGAGTGGATTTTGCGTGAATACAATAAAATCTTACATTTTAAAAATGTAGTAAAAATATAAGCTGTTTTTAAAATGTTTCCTTCATAAATGGTTTTAAATTTCTAGTTAACAAAATGGCCTTAGCACACAATGTTTAAGTGTTAACTGACGCTATAGACACCCCACCGCCAACTCTTTGAGCAAGCATGGTGCCTGAATCCTGATCTTCTAGTCACACACACAATATGTGCATATGCCACTCAAAAAGTAGTTACTTTTACTAGAAGCATTTTTTATCACAAAGTATGTTGCAAAAATGCTTCTATTTAAAATACATTCATGCATATTTCAATTTTGACCTTTTTATCCCTTTAATATTAATTAGTAAACCCTCCTCAATATAATCAGAAATATCAATTTGTAATAGAAACAATCTTGAAGAAAAATTGCTAGATTCATTGTAGCAATCTAAAAACTGTAAAAGTTTAGAATGCAAAAAAAAAAATGTTTGTTTGTTTTTTGTTGATCTTTTAGATTTATTAAATTTCATATTGTTTAAATGGGCACTGAACCCAAATTTTTTCTTTTGTAATTCAGAAAGAGCATGCAATTTTAAGCAACTTTCTAATTTACTCAATTTATCTTCATTTTCTTGCTATCATTATTTGAAAAAGAATGCATCTAAGATTTTTTTTTGGTTTCAGTACTCTGGACAGCACTTTTTTATTGGTGGATGAATTTATCCACCAATCAGCAAGGACAACCCAGGTTGTTCACCAAAAATGGGCCGACATCTAAACTTACATTCTTGCATTTCAAATAAAGATACAAAGAGAATGAAGAAAATTTGATAATAGGAGTAAATTAGAAAGTTGCTTAAATTTCCATGCTCAATCTGAATCACGAAATGAATTTTTTGGGTACAGTGTCCCTTTAACTCTAATTTACTCCTATTATCATTTTTTCTTCATTCTCTTGCTATCTGTATTTGAAAAAGCAAAAAAGTAAGCTTAGAATTTAGCCCATTTTTGTTTCAGCACCTGGGTAGCGCTTTCTGATTGGTGGCTACATTTAGACACCAATCAGGTGCTGAATCAAAAATGGGCCAAATCCTAAACTTACATTCTTGCTTTTTCAAATAAAGATACCAAGAGAACGAAGAAAAATTAGGAGTAAATTAGAAAGTTGTTTGAAATTGCATGCTCTATCTGAATCATGAAAGTTTAATTTTGACTAGACTATCCCTATAAATGTCCTTGAATTTGAAACCCATGCAAGAAACTTTACACATGGTTGGAATGGACAGTAATATGGAAACCATTATATAAACAGGGACGATCTGGGAGGGAGAAAACTGGCAAACATGTTAACCAGGTGAAGGAATGGTTTCTGGGTGTCAGGTTTCCGTTTCTAGTTTGATTGTGACCTCAAACACATCATTATCTTCTAGCCCTTCTCCACACACAATCCTTGCACCTTTTTGTCTTCTGACTCTCTTCTCCAAACAGAATAACATTTGCAGTAAAGAAATTTGTCAAACATACAGAACATTTAGTATGCATGTAATTATTATTATAGTACACACAGAGAAGTCTTTTAGGTTATGCAAAATATCTAATAAGAGGATAAAGGCACTCCCAAACAATAAGCACCTTCAGGTGCTATAAAGGCTGACTGGAACCTCACAGCTGTCCAGCAAACTGATCTCCCAGCAATCAGGAACCTGCCACAGAATAAACTCTTGTATAAACAACGGGGATAGATGGATGTATAGTTTGAAGAACAGTACCCCATTAAGGTGTGGTGGTAAATCTTTATTAACGCTTTTATCATCGCACCTCGTTGTGTACTGTTCTGCAAAGCAAGCTATACATCCATCCCTCTTGTTTATAGACACAAATGAAGAACACGCTGGATAAGGTAAAAGAAACTATCACCAGAGCATCAGATTCAGTGTTCTACTTGTTTACAGGTGTGCAAGATAGGGCAGCTGGAATAGAATTCAGATGGGAGCTGCACAAAGATGATCTTATAAAAAGTCAGGATTCTAAGTGAGCTCCCTAGTGGCTCAACAAGTAAGAACAGGTACAGAAACACACAAATACTTCCCACTTCTATGAAACAGAAGATTCTCTGGTGTCTCTCAAAATACCTTTAAACTGGAAAAGCACATCCACAAGTGTATTGTGTGTGAGGTTTAAAAACCAATGCAATATAATAATAATAATGATAATAATAATATTATTAATGAAAATATTTACCTGTCCAGTTCATCAGAAGGGGACTGAGAATGTGTAAACTCAATCCCTTTCTGTGCATCTGAAGATAAAACTGTAATCTCAGAGTCAGAATGCGAAATCCGGCGTTTCCTTTTATGTACAATGACTGAAGAAATTATAGATGATCTTTTTTCTTCATCTTCGTTATCAGATTCATTAGAATGTTCTAACAAGTTGCTTTGATTTGCATCCCGAGTGCGGATTAATATTCTGCCTGCAAACAAAACAAAAATAAGTACTTAAAGGGCTAGTAAATACCTTGAGATTTTAATATTAAATCTTATATTTATTTATTTTGGCCCCATTTTTTTAATGCAATTTAACTCTGAAACTTGATTTTCTAATTCTAATTACTGGGAATGCACACTGCATGCTTCACAAGGCTAACCATGCAACATATTGTACGCTAATAGGTTTTAGCAAATACCAACTGCAAATCAATGCAGTATATCCTATAATATAAAAAGCCAAGTGTGTTTGTCCGAAGCTGTCATGCGCAGTAGAAACAGCGCGAGGACAAACACACCGGCCTTTGAGTCCCTAGCTGATCTGCGGCACCGGCAGAAGTCGACGTGGTCAGTGGGCGTGGCCGGTGTGAAGGGGCGTGGTCATCCGTGAAGGGCGTGGTCAGACGGGAAGGGGCGTGGTCATGTGCTGTTGCACGATAGAGGGGAGAGAGAGATAGAGAGGAGGGGAGTGAGAGAAAGAGGGGGGAAGAGAGAGAGGAGAGAGAGGGGGGGGAGAGGGGTGGGGGAGAGAGAGAGAGAGATCAAAAGAGAGGGTGGGGAGAGAGATCAAAAGAGAGGGGGAGAGAGAGAGAGCACAAAAGAGAGGGGGAGAGAGCTCAAAAGAGAGGGGAGAGAGAGCGCAAAGAAGGGGGGAGAGAGAGAGCGCAAAAGAGAGGGGGAGAGCAAAAGAGGGGAGAGAGAGAGAGCGCAAAAGAGAAGGGGGAGAGAGAGCAAAAGAGAAGGGGGAGCGAGAGAGCGCAAAAGAGAGGGTGGAGAGAGAGCGCAAAAGAGAGGGGGAGAGAGCGCAAAAGAGAGGGGGGAGAGAGCGCAAAAGAGAGGGGGGAGAGAGAGAGCGCAAAAGAGAGGGGGGAGAGAGAGCGCAAAAGAGGGGGAGAGAGAGCGCAAAAGAGAGGGGGAGAGAGAGAACGCAAAATAGATGGGGGAGAGATAGAGCGCAAAAGAGAGGGGGAGAGAGAGAGCGCAAAAGAGAGAGGGGGGAGAGAGAGAGAACTCAAAAGAGAGGGGGGAGAGAGAGCGAAAGAGAGGGGGAGGGAGAGAGCAAGGGATGGGACCGCTGTACTGCAAAAAATGGCCCGTGTGAACGGGCTTTAGGACTAGTACTAACATAATGGCCAATGCTTGCCCTGTTGTCTGCAGATTTAAGTGGTTGGAGTTTGTCTATTGAAAAACAACTGCATCAAACAAGATGGAGATCATGCAGTTTTAAACAACTTTCCAATTTACTTTAATTGCCAATCTGTTCTCAGTCTATTAATATGCACACTTTGAGGCATCAGCTCCTTCTGAGCATGTGCAACAGTGCACAGTGTATATGTACACGAGTCTGTAATTGGTTGATGGCTGTCACATGATACAGTGGGCAGGGAAATTAAGCAATCATTAAAATTTATCAGAAAAAATCTACTTTTAATTTGAAATTCAAATGAAGTGCTATTGCATTGCCTCTTTATTGTGCATTTGTGGAATATACAATTCTACTGTATTTTAATGCAACATTCAACCTTCCAGTAAATACTACAAAATATAAACATATTTTTTATTCTAATGCAGTAAAGTCCCTTGCTGTGGTGAAGATGCTACTACATTAGAGTATATTCTTTTTGAACATTTATGTCCCTTTAACAATTATTACTGATCCATTTTCCCTCGTTTAATGTGACAACATTTTTTCAGTAACAAGTCTGCCCTTGGAAATCCATATGATGTGAGTTTAAAGGGACAGTACACTGTAAAATTGTTTTTATATTAATGTATTTTCAATTACTTGTTATACCAGCTGCAGAGTATAAAATGTATAAGAAATTGCATTTTCAGGTTATTTGTGTATATGAAGTAGCTGGTTTTGTGATTTTAAACCACAGCCTATTACAATGGTTAAGCTTCTGGTCATACCATATCTCATTATGTTATTATGTTATCACTTTGTGTACACACACTTGCTTCCTTGTCTTATATTTGTCTGGAAAACTAAAGCTCAAAACATAGAGAGAACAATGGGAAATTATAATTTTATTACTTAACTATCCACTGGGAGTGCTGTGTTTACTTAAGTTATTCAATAGCTGAGACTCCAGTATTAAAACCTTCAGTATAGGTGGCTATACCACAGGCTAAATCAGCTATTTCAAATAGGGGTAAAGAAGCTACTTGTAAATTTAATATACCCCAGCAGGTAAAATGGATCATTGAGAACAATTTAAATGGGAGAAAATGTGGGGTATTGAGTAAGTATTCTATTAGCATTTAATACAATTTGCAAGAGAAAGCTGCGTAACATGTAAGTAAATCAAACCTCCCAACTGCCCATATTTGAGAGGGACACTTCCAGATTCTGAGCTCTGTCCCTCTGAGACAGCCATATGTCCCTCTTTTCAGAATTTCCCTTAGCCTCGCCCATGAAACACCCAGAAACACCCACAAACTGCCCTAACAGACCCACAGACCACGCAGAAACACAATCCCGTCCGCTAACTACCCATGATCCCTCCCCTCCCAACATAGCTCCACCCATCAAATGGTGACTTGTTCCTATCAACCTCCTGTGTCTCTTATTCTCACTCACACATGTTGGGAGGTATGAAGTTTTGAATATTTCTTCATAAGTGTAACATAAGGATCCCAAAGGATAAAGTAGCCCATCTTATGTATCAAATCAGACAAACCAAACAAATAAAGTTTTATGTGTGAACATCTCCGGCTAGTATGGAGCAAGAAACAATCTTCCCACACCCTCTTCTGCACAGACCAGAAGTCTTTGGAAATAAAGCCCTGGTGTAATGTACCATCTAGTTAGGATTTTTTGTTTAATTCCAATGGGTTGCAGTAAAGCAAAGAGGCTATAGATTTAAAGATGAGCAAAGGAAAATAAGATGACTTCATCTAAAAAGAGCAGCAGCATTACATGACAGTGACCATCTTACATCATCCCATTTAATTATTATTTGTTATTTCAAACTCATACAAAGATCATGTACTTCTTCCTAAACCTAGAGGGTAAACAGGCTTCAGGATTGCAAATCCGCTGACTAAGAAAAACTCTGAATCTAATGGAGGAGGAAAAGGGGGAAGAGAGACTTGAATCGCTTGTTTCCACTTTTGCTCTCTCCTAGGTACTAATTGCTTGGAGATGCGACTATTTTGTTTTAACTTTTTTTTTAGCATTTTAATTTGAGTGATTTATTTATAGGAAATATCACAGTAACTGCAATTTCTTGTGGTTTCAAATGGAATTACTGTTTTAATCCTATCTGTCCAAAAAGGGAACAGGACTGGGCCAGACCACCAGGTGTGGATTAATGCGTCTCTCTCTTGTGTAGTATACACTTTATAATAGATCTCTCATGCATCAAGCTTAATTCTCTTTTGACATTATTAGGCTAAAAAAAAAAAACAAACTTTGCTTTAAAAAATATTATTGAATAGCAGAAACATATTTAACAAAGGTACAGATAAATATAAAAAAAAAATAGGTGCCAGACATAAAATTCTACAAGCTGTAGATCTTTGGCTCCAAGGATTTGTTACGACACAGCACTATGTGGCTTTACAAAGCAAAACTTTGTACAAATGATCATACATACCTGAATAAATGCACACAAATGTCCCTTGGTCAATATCATCTAGACAGCGCACACCCCAACCTTGTTTCCTGGTTTTGAAGACCTGTAGTCGCACCTGAAGCCCATGCTGCACAACTCTGTTCTGACACATTTTCCTATCACACTTACAAGACAAATTGCATTCATATAATCTGCGTCACAAAAACAAAAATATCACATTCAGTGGTGCAGCATCTCTTGGCTTTGTGAATTTAATAAACATGACAAAATTCTTCTTTCATAATACTGATTAAGCATATCATTTTAAACAACTTTCCAGTTTACTTCTATTATCTAATGTGCTATATTCTCTTGGTATCCTTTGCTTAAAAGTATAACTAGGTAGGTTCAAGAGCTGAGAGCTAGCTGCTGATTGGTGGCTGCACATATGTGCCTCTTGTCATTGGCTTACCGATGTGTTCAGCTAGCTCACAGTGGTGCAGTAATGCTGCTCCTTCAATAAATTATACAAAGAGAATAAAGCAAAATTGATAATAGAAGTAATTTGGAAGGTTGTTTAAACTGTATACTCTATCAGAATCATAAAAGAAAATAACTGGGTTTTATGTCACTTTAATGTCAGTTTTATTCCTAATATTTCATTATTACATTATTAAAAAAGGGAGATAAATTAATTAGAAAACATTAATATAAATACAGAAATACTACTTAAAATGAAAAATATATTTTACACATACAATAAAAATGTAATTGAGACATAACCTAAGGCAAATAAAACAACAATATAAGCAGTTTTAACTTCAAGGACGCATTAAGCACAACCTGGTAATTTTCACCTTGTACATATTCCTCACAATTAAAGGGACATAATACTCATATGCTAAATCACTTGAAAGTGATGCAGCATAACTGTAAAAAGCTGACAAGAAAATATTACCTGAGCAACTCTATGTAAAAAACAGAATTTATGCTTACCTGATAAATTACTTTCTCCAACGGTGTGTCCGGTCCACGGCGTCATCCTTACTTGTGGGATATTCTCTTCCCCAACAGGAAATGGCAAAGAGTCCCAGCAAAGCTGGTCACATGATCCCTCCTAGGCTCCGCCCACCCCAGTCATTCGACCGACGGACAGGAGGAAATATATATAGGAGAAACCATATAATACCGTAGTGACTGTAGTTAGAGAAAATAATTCATCAGACCTAATTAAAAAACCAGGGCGGGCCGTGGACCGGACACACCGTTGGAGAAAGTAATTTATCAGGTAAGCATAAATTCTGTTTTCTCCAACATTGGTGTGTCCGGTCCACGGCGTCATCCTTACTTGTGGGAACCAATACAAAAGCTTTAGGACACGGATGAAGGGAGGGAGCAAATCAGGTCACCTAAATGGAAGGCACCACGGCTTGCAAAACCTTTCTCCCAAAAATAGCCTCCGAAGAAGCAAAAGTATCAAATTTGTAAAATTTGGCAAAAGTGTGCAGTGAAGACCAAGTCGCTGCCTTACATATCTGGTCAACAGAAGCCTCGTTCTTGAAGGCCCATGTGGAAGCCACAGCCCTAGTGGAGTGAGCTGTGATTCTTTCAGGAGGCTGCCGTCCGGCAGTCTCATAAGCCAATCGGATAATGCTTTTAAGCCAAAAGGAAAGAGAGGTAGAAGTCGCTTTTTGACCTCTCCTTTTACCAGAATAAACAACAAACAAGGAAGATGTTTGTCTGAAATCTTTAGTAGCCTCTAAATAGAATTTTAGAGCACGGACTACGTCCAAATTGTGTAACAAACGTTCCTTCTTTGAAACTGGATTCGGACACAAAGAAGGTACAACTATCTCCTGGTTAATATTTTTGTTGGAAACAACTTTCGGAAGAAAACCAGGCTTAGTACGCAAAACCACCTTATCTGCATGGAACACCAGATAGGGCGGAGAACACTGCAGAGCAGATAACTCTGAAACTCTTCTAGCAGAAGAAATTGCAACCAAAAACAAAACTTTCCAAGATAGTAACTTAATATCTACGGAATGTAAGGGTTCAAACGGAACCCCTTGAAGAACTGAAAGAACTAGATTTAGACTCCAGGGAGGAGTCAAAGGTCTGTAAACAGGCTTGATCCTAACCAGAGCCTGAACAAATGCTTGAACATCTGGCACAGCTGCTAGTCTTTTGTGAACTAAAACAGATAAAGCAGAGATCTGTCCCTTCAGAGAACTTGCAGATAATCCTTTCTCCAAACCTTCTTGTAGAAAGGATAGAATCTTAGGAATTTTTATCTTGTTCCATGGGAATCCTTTAGATTCACACCAACAGATATATTTTTTCCATATTTTATGGTAAATTTTTCTAGTTACAGGCTTTCTAGCCTGAATCAGAGTATCTATTACAGAATCTGAAAACCCACGCTTTGATAAAATCAAGCGTTCAATCTCCAAGCCGTCAGTTGGAGGGAAACCAGATTCGGATGTTCGAATGGACCCTGAACAAGAAGGTCCTGTCTCAAAGGTAGCTTCCATGGTGGAGCCGATGACATATTCACCAGGTCTGCATACCAAGTCCTGCGTGGCCACGCAGGAGCTATCAAGATCACCGAGGCCCTCTCCTGATTGATCCTGGCTACCAGCCTGGGGATGAGAGGAAACGGTGGGAATACATAAGCTAGGTTGAAGGTCCAAGGTGCTACTAGTGCATCTACTAGGGTCGCCTTGGGATCCCTGGATCTGGACCCGTAGCAAGGAACCTTGAAGTTCTGACGAGACGCCATCAGATCCATGTCTGGAATGCCCCATAATTGAGTTATTTGGGCAAAGATTTCCGGATGGAGTTCCCACTCCCCCGGATGGAATGTCTGACGACTCAGAAAATCCGCTTCCCAATTTTCCACTCCTGGGATGTGGATCGCAGACAAGTGGCAGGAGTGATCCTCCGCCCATTGAATTATCTTGGTCACTTCTTTCATCGCCAGGGAAGTCCTTGTTCCCCCCTGATGATTGATATATGCAACGGTCGTCATGTTGTCTGACTGAAACCTTATGAATTTGGCCTTTGCTAGTTGAGGCCAAGCTCTGAGAGCATTGAATATCGCTCTCAGTTCCAGAATGTTTATCGGGAGAAGAGACTCTTCCCGAGACCATAGACCCTGAGCTTTCAGGGATTCCCAGACCGCGCCCCAGCCCACTAGGCTGGCGTCGGTCGTGACAATGACCCACTCTGGTCTGCGGAAGCTCATTCCCTGTGACAGATTGTCCAGGGTCAGCCACCAACGGAGTGAATCTCTGGTCTTTTGATCTACTTGAATCGTCGGAGACAAGTCTGTATAATCCCCATTCCACTGTCTGAGCATGCACAGTTGTAATGGTCTTAGATGAATTTGTGCAAAAGGAACTATGTCCATTGTTGCAACCATCAATCCTATTACTTCCATGCACTGCGCTATGGAAGGACGAGGAACAGAATGAAGTACTTGACAAGAGCTTAGAAGTTTTGATTTTCTGACCTCTGTCAGAAAAATCCTCATTTCTAAGGAATCTATTATTGTTCTCAAGAAGGGAACTCTTGTTGACGGGGACAGAGAACTTTTTTCTTTGTTCACCTTCCATCCGTGAGATCTGAGAAAGGCTAGGACGATGTCCGTATGAGCCTTTGCTTTTGACAGGGACGACGCTTGAATCAGGATGTCGTCCAAGTAAGGTACTACTGCAATGCCCCTTGGTCTTAGAACCGCTAGAAGGGACCCTAGTACCTTTGTGAAAATCCTTGGAGCAGTGGCTAATCCAAATGGAAGTGCCACAAACTGGTAATGCTTGTCCAGAAAAGCGAACCTTAGGAACTGATGATGTTCCTTGTGGATAGGAATATGTAGGTACGCATCCTTTAAATCCACGGTAGTCATAAATTGATTTTCCTGGATAGTAGGTAGGATCGTTCGAATAGTTTCCATTTTGAACGATGGTACCCTGAGAAATTTGTTTAGGATCTTTAGATCCAAAATTGGTCTGAATGTTCCCTCTTTTTTGGGAACTATGAACAGATTGGAATAAAATCCCATTCCTTGTTCTCTTATTGGAACTGGATGTATCACTCCCATCTTTAACAGGTCTTCTACACAATGTAAGAATGCCTGTCTCTTTATTTGGTTTGAAGATAATTGAGACCTGTGGAACCTTCCCCTTGGGGGTAGTTCCTTGAATTCCAGGAGATAACCTTGAGAAACTATTTCTAGCGCCCAAGGATCCTGAACATCTCTTGCCCAAGCCTGAGCAAAGAGAGAAAGTCTGCCCCCCACTAGATCCGGTCCCGGATCGGGGGCTATCCCTTCATGCTGTTTTGGTAGCAGTGGTAGGCTTCTTGGCCTGCTTACCCTTGTTCCAGCCTTGCATTGGTTTCCAGGCTGGTTTGGGTTGTGAAGTATTACCCTCTTGCTTAGAGGATACAGAATTAGAGACTGGTCCGTTTCTGCGAAAGGGACGAAAATTAGGCTTATTATTAGCCTTAAAAGACCTATCCTGTGGGAGGGCGTGGCCCTTTACCCCAGTGATGTCTGAAATAATCTCTTTCAAATCAGGTCCAAATAATGTTTTACCTTTGAAAGGAATGTTAAGCAATTTTGTCTTGGAAGACACATCCGCTGACCAAGACTTTAGCCAAAGCACTCTGCGCGCCACGACAGCAAACCCTGAATTTTTCGCCGCTAATCTAGCTAATTGCAAAGCGGCATCTAAAACAAAAGAGTTAGCCAATTTAAGTGCTTGAACTCTGTCCATAACCTCCTCATACGAAGATTCTTTACTGAGCGATTTTTCTAGTTCCTCGAACCAGAAACACGCTGCCGTAGTGACAGGAACAATGCATGAAATTGGTTGTAGAAGGTAACCTTGCTGTACAAAAATCTTTTTAAGCAAACCCTCTAATTTCTTATCCATAGGATCTTTGAAAGCACAACTACCTTCGATAGGAATAGTAGTGCGTTTGTTTAGAGTAGAAACCGCCCCCTCAACCTTGGGGACTGTCTGCCATAAGTCCTTTCTGGGGTCGACTATAGGAAATAATTTCTTAAATATAGGGGGGGGGGGACAAAAGGTATGCCGGGCCTTTCCCACTCTTTATTTACTATGTCCACCACCCGCTTGGGTATAGGAAAAGCGTCGGGGGGCACCGGAACCTCTAGGAACTTGTCCATCTTACATAATTTCTCTGGAATGACCAAATTGTCACAATCATCCAGAGAAGATAACACCTCCTTAAGCAGTGCGCGGAGATGTTCTAATTTAAATTTAAATGTCACAACATCAGGTTCAGCTTGATGAGAAATTTTTCCTGAATCTGAAATTTCTCCATCAGACAAAACCTCCCTCCTGGCCCCTTGAGATTGGTGTGAGGGTATGTCAGAACAGTTATCATCAGCGTCCTCTTGCTCTTCAGTGTTTAAAACAGAGCAATCGCGCTTTCTCTGATAAGTAGGCATTTTGGATAAAAGATTTGCTATGGAGTTATCCATTACAGCCGTTAATTGTTGCATGGTAATAAGTATTGGCGCACTAGATGCACTAGGGGCCTCCTGTGTGGGCATAACTGGTGTAGACACAGTAGGGGATGATGTAGTATCATGTTTACTCCCCTCATTTGAGGAATCATCTTGGGCAATATCATTATCTGTTGCATTACTGTCCTTACTTTGTTTGGATACTATGGCACAATTATCACATAAATTTAAATGGGGAGACACATTGGCTTTCATAAATATAGAACATAGCTTATCTGATGGTACAGACATGTTAAACAGGCTTAAACTTGTCAACAAAGCACAAAAAACGTTTTAAAATAAAACCGTTACTGTCACTTTAAATTTCAAACTGTAAACACTTTATTACTGAATATGTGAAAAAGTATGACGGAACCGGAGCCGTTTTTACATTTAACCCCTATACAGTCCCAGAATGAGGCTCTGTCTATAACTAGAAAGGCCCCCATCTGAAAAAGGTGTCCAACACAGTGCCTGCCGTTTTTCTAAACGTTCCCCAAGATTATAATACCAATAATTAGTTAGAATCTGCATAATATGCCTAGTAAAGCAATTGTTTTAGCCCAGAAAAATGTCTACCAGTTTTTAAGCCCTTTTTGAAGCCCTTTATTCTTTTATGTTTAACTAAGAAAATGGCTTACCGGTCCCCATGAGGGGAAATGACAGCCTTCCAGCATTACATGGTCTTGTTAGAAATATGGCTAGTCATACCTTAAGCAGAAAAGACTGCTAACTGTTTCCCCCAACTGAAGTTACTTCATCTCAACAGTCCTGTGTGGAAACAGCAATCGATTTTAGTTACTGTCTGCTAAAATCATTTTCCTCTTACAAACAGAAATCTTCATCCTTTTCTGTTTCAGAGTAAATAGTACATACCAGCACTATTTTAAAATAACAAACACTTGATAGAAGAATAAAACTACATTTAAACACCAAAAAAACTCTTAACCATCTCCGTGGAGATGTTGCCTGTGCAACGGCAAAGAGAATGACTGGGGTGGGCGGAGCCTAGGAGGGATCATGTGACCAGCTTTGCTGGGACTCTTTGCCATTTCCTGTTGGGGAAGAGAATATCTCACAAGTAAGGATGACGCCGTGGACCGGACACACCAATGTTGGAGAAAAGAAGATATTTTACCTCAAAATTTCTTTAGCTCACCAGAGTAAGTGCTGTGTAAACAGTAATACTTCAGCTGCTGTCCAGCTGCAAGTTTGAAAAACGAAACAAAACAAAAAACAAACTATAGCCAATCAGCAGTGCTGAGGTAATGCTTTGTCTTTGCTGTGATCTCATGAGATTTCAGTGAAATCTCTTGAGATTTCATAGAACTTACTTAAACTGAATAGGAAAATAACATGACTGTGTCTGCACATGACAGATGCACGTTCCCTAGCTTGTCCTGGGACAAGCATCCTGACTGTCTCTTTACATTGTGGTGTAAATACTAAGGGCATTTGAAGTAAAATATCTTTTTTTTACATAGAGATGCTCAGGTGATATTTTCTAGTCAGCTTTTTACAGCTATGCTGCATCACTTTAATGTGCTTGAACATTTGGGTATTGTGTCCCTACAATGAAAAAAGTAGTAAGACTTGCCACCGATTTCAATAATAAACAGAGATCTTTTGCCTTCTATTGTGGAATAGCAGCACAATAAACAGAAGCTCAAAACAAGACTTATATTTACATCACATACCCATAAAACAGATGGGTTGAGTGATGCTTTCTGATGGGGCAGACAACAAAAGGAAGAACTTAAAAAGACAAGTACACAAGGGTTCCAGAATTTTACAGGTATTTATCTTTTATTATTCAGGACACTTTCCACCTAAGGAGTAATACTAAAATAAAATGTATAGTACTGAGCTGACTTATTCAGTGGGTCTGAATTCTTAAAGACATCAATAGTTTTTCTCTTATTGTCTGGTGCACCAACCAGATGAAGGCTAATACAGTCAATGTTCATGGCATCGGAAACTAACTTAGCAAGCTTATAAGAAAGGAGCTTAAAACCATTAATGGCGGACCTAATTATAATTCAATTTTGATGCAAACGCTATAGTACAAAGTACAAAAAATGCATAAAAAAAAGGTATAGAGACAGAAAAATGTCACTAGAAAAAAGATGAAAGTTTTAGTAACAATAATAAATGTATCCAGCATTTTTCATGCATTATTTAGCTCTATGGTACAGGTGCACATTTAAAATCCAATAAACAATGAAAATCATGATTTTAAAACATCATAAAACATCTTAAATAGAAACTGAAAGGGGAAGATTAGGTATATCAGTAAGCAAACACTAACCACATGAAGAACCACTGCCTTTTACTCACCCACTAAGGATAGGCATACTGAGTCTTTTATACTTGTAGCCAGATAGAAATGTGTCTGTTGAATGTAAACTTTCTTTGTAGCCTCTGACTGTCAACTGCAGACATGCACAGGTTGAGCTACAAAATAAATATTTTATAGTTATAAGTACAGTTAGACGTTAGTAATGTTGATAATCACCTTATGTTAGTTAATTCTGATATACATTAACATTTATCGTTTCACCGGCAGTATGTTTTGAATATTTTTACACAGAGCACACATGAAGAAACTTCATGCACGAATATTGCACAAACTTTTTGTCACTTTCTTGCAGTGTGAGTAGATATTACAGCAAAGTTCTGCTGCATGGCTACATCTTAAAGTGATGGTAAACTTTATGCTTTAAAATCAGGTCTGGAATCTAAGAGATATTTTGGAGGGACTTTAATTGATCACTTCTAATGAAGATGTGCTGTAACTTACTTTTTTTCCCCCAAAGAGCTTTATTTGAAAAACACATACTCATACATCTCAAATACAGATTAGGGTTTACAGAGCTCACCCGTACAATCAATGAAAAGAGAAGAGCAAAAACAATACAGTATATGGGTAGGATAAGATACAGGTAGGCTCCGTGTTATATCAGGGGGTCTGTTTTTTTTTTATTCATCCACAAGAGGGAGGCAAGGTTGTTTATGGAGAATGGAAGAATCCAGGGCTATCCAATCTTTCTGGACACTCCCCTGGCACCACTCAACCACCCTTTAGAGCAAAATAGCCATCCTATATAGGTGGAAGTTAGGAAGTCCCAGCCCACCTTCCTCTCTTGGGAGGTACATGGTTTTTCTGTTTACCCTAGGTCTTATACCCTTCCAGATGTATTCTTCAATTCGTTTTTGCAGTGAGGGGAGAAACGAGCAGGGGAGGACGAGTGGGATAGTTTGAAACAGATAAAGTATCCTCAGGAGGACATTTATTTTAATGACTTTGATCCTTCCCAGCCAGGAGATTGTTTTGTGTGTCCAGGCAGAGAGGTTACAGCAATTTCTTTCTTATGAGATGTGTAACTAGCTTCAACTATGTCTGTTACGGAAGCGGTGATGTTGATACCTAGGTATTTCAGGAATGTAGTGTTTAGCACAAAAGGGCCATGGTCTTTAAGCCAAGTCTTTGTGGAGGGCAACAGAGCAATGCCCAGAAGTTCTGACAGTGTTATTAAGAAGAAAGTGGGAGACCTCTCCGTATTTGTTAAATTTGTCTAAGAGGGCCGGAATAGACCTCACAACATCTGTGAGTGTAAATAACAGGTCATCCGCATACATAGTTATTTTGTATTCCTTGGTCCCCATTTGTAACCCTTTTATTGATTGATTAGCTTGAATGTTGCTTGATAATGCTTCTATTGAAACAGCAAAAAGCTGGGGTGACTGTTTTTATAAACCTGTCCCCAAATTACATTTTTTCCAAGGTGTTCTTAAGGAACTGCCAGTTCACTCTGTCAAATGCCTTTTCGGCATCTGTGGCACTCGGTTTGTTTTAAAATATGTGATTAGCTGTAGGATTTTAAGGGTGTTATCCCTCGTCTCAAACCCAACTTGATCTGAAGAGACCAACATGGGGAGAAATCTATTGACCCTGTTAGCTAGGCCCTTTGCTAGGATCTTCACGTCAGTATTGAGTAGCGATATTGGCCTATAGCTTTGTGTTTTGTTCGCCGGTTTACCCGGCTTCAGTATTACAGTAATATAGGCAGCTAGCATAGATGATGGCAAAGCTCCCGAGTCAGGCAACTCATTGAACATATTTTGTAAATGAGGCAACAGTATGGACTGATATGTTTTATAATATTTCGCCTCAAGCCTATCCGGGCCGGGGCTTTCCCAGCTGGGCAGGTCCTTCAGGGCCATTTGTATTTCCTCGTGAGTAAGGGGAGACTCAAAGTAGTCTATTGAGTCTTGATCTAGTGTTGGTAGTTGTGTATTTGCTAGATACTCCTGTGCCAAACAATGTACCGAGGCCTTTTCAGGAGGTGGCGGGTGTAAGGTGGATTTAAGATTGTATAATTTGCAATAATATGACCTAAAAGTGTCTGCTATTTTAGGACTATCTTTGTAAATGTTTTCATCCCGCTCTTTAATGGGGAATACATGTGATTTTAGTTGCGAGCGATGCATCGCTCTGGCTAGTAGCTTACCAGCTCTGTCAACTCCTTCATAGTATTTTTTATTTTAATAGTAAGGCTTTATGTCGATTTTCCTCTTGTAATAGCTGCTTCAAATCTACCCTGGCTTGGATAAGTGAAGATTCTAAGTTAGTATCTAGGGGGCATTGTTTATGTTCTAATAGGGGAAATGTCACTTTGTGTAATGTATACAATGCCCTGTGAGTGGGTGAAAAAACATAATTTATAAGCACTTACTTGATAAATTTCTTTCATATAGGCAAGAGTCCATGAGCTAGTGATGTATGGGATATACAATCCTACCAGGAGGGGCAAAGTTTCCCAAACCTCAAAATGCCTATAAATACACCCCTCACCACACCCACAATTCAGTTTAACGAATAGCCAAGCAGTGGGGTGATAATGAAAGGAGTAAAAAGCATCAACAAAGGAATTTGGAAATAATTGTGCTTTATACAAAAAATCATAACCACCATAAAAAGGGTGGGTCTCATGGACTCTTGCCAATATGAAAGAAATTAATTTATCAGGTAAGTTCTTACATAAATTATGTTTTCTTTCATGTAATAGGCAAGAGTACATGAACTAGGGATAGTAATACCCAAGATGTGGAACTCAACATAAGAGTCACTAGAGTGGGAGGGATAACATAATAACAGCCATTTTCCGCTGAAAAATATAAATCCACAACCCAAAATATAAGTTTATTCTCATAATGGAAAGAAAAAACTCAAACATAAGCAGAGGAATCAAACTGAAACAGCTGCCTGAAAATATTTTCTACCAAAAATTGCTTCCGAAGAAGCAAATACATCAAAATGGTAGAATTTAGTAAATATATGCAAAGAAGACCAAGTTGCTGCTTTGCAAATCTGATCAACTGAAGCTTCATTCTTAAAAGCCCACGAAGTGGAGACTGATCTAGTAGAATGAGCTGTAATTCTCTGAGGCGGGGCCTAACCCGACTCCAAATAAGCCTGATGAATCAAAAGCTTTAACCAAGATGCCAAGGAAATGGCAGAAGCCTTCTGACCTTTCCTAAAACCAGAAAATATCACAAATAAACTAGAAGTCTTCCTGAAATCTTTAGTAGCTTCAACATAATATTTCAAAGCTCTTACCACATCCAAAGAATGTAAGGATCTCTCTAAAGAATTCTTAGGATTAGGACACAAAGAAGGGACAACAATTTCTCTATTAATGTTGTTAGAATTCACAACCATAGGTAAGAATTTAAATGAAGTCCGCAAAACTGCCTTATCTTGATGGAAAATCAGAAAAGGAGATTCACAAGAAAGAGCAGATAATTCAGAAACTCTTCAAGCAGAAGAGATGGCCAAAAGGAACAACACTTTCCAAGAAAGTAGTTTAATGTCCAAAGAATGCATAGGCTCAAACAGAGGAGCCTGTAAAGCCTTCAAACCCTTATCCAAACCATCCTGAAGAAACTGTAAAATTCTAGGAATTCTAAAAGAATGCCAGGAGAATTAATGAGAAGAACACCATGAAATATAAATCTTCCAAACTCGATAATAAATCTTCCTAGAAACAGATTTACGAGCCTGTAACATAGTATTAATCACTGAGTCAGAGAAACCTCTATGACTAAGCACTAGGCGTTCAATTTCCATACCTTCAAATTTAATGATTTGAGATCCTGATGGAAAAACGGACCTTGAGACAGAAAGTCTGGCCTTAATGGAAGTAGCCAAGGTTGGCAACTGGACATCCGAACAAGATCCGCATACCGAAACCTGTGAGGCTACCAGCAACACAAACGATTGTTCACTGATGATCTTGGAAATCCCTTTTGGAGGAAGAACCAGAGGTGGGAAGATATAAGCAGGTTGGTAACACCAAGGAACTGCTAACGCATCCACTGCTTCCGCCTGAGGACCCCTGGACCCGGACAGGTACCTGGGTAGTTTTTTGTTTAGATGGGAAGCCATCAGATCTATTTCTGGAAAACCCCACATCTGAACAATCTGAGAAAAAGCATCTTGATGGAGCGACCACTCCCCCGGATGTAAAGTCTGACGGCTGAGATAATCCGCTTCCCAATTGTCTATACCTGGGATATGAACTGCAGAAATTAGACAGGAGCTGGATTCCGCCCAAGCAAGTATCCGAGATACTTCTTTCATAGCTTGGGGACTGCGAGTCCCACCCTGATGATTGACATATGCCACAGTTGTGATATTGTCTGTCTGAAAACAAATGAACGGTTCTCTCTTCAACAGAGGCCAAACCTGAAGAGCCCTAAAAATAGCACAGAGTTGTAAAATATTGATTGGCAACCTCGCCTCTTGAGATTTCCAAACCCCTTGTGCTGTCAGAGATCTCCAGTTAGCTCCCCAACCTGAAAGACTTGCATCTGTTCTGAGGCCCCTTGAACTATACGATGGTGATCTAACCACCAAGTCAGAGAGAGTCGAACATTGGGATTTAAGGATATTAATTGTGATATCTTTGTATAATCCCTGCACCATTGGTTCAGCATACAAAGCTGGAGAGGTCTCATATGAAAACGAGCAAAGGAGATCGCGTTCGATGCTGCAGTCATGAGACCTTCCATGCACATAGCTACTGAAGGGAATGATTGAGACTGAAGGTTCCAACAAGCTGAAACCAATTTTAATCGTCTCTTGTCTGTTAGAGACAGAGTCATGGACACCTAAAAAGGTGACCCTTTTCTGAGGAATGAAAGAACTTTTTGGTAAATTAATACTCGAACCATGTCTATGAATGGAAGAGCGACAAATTGGTAATGCTTGTCTAGAAAAAAGAATCTCAGAAACTGATAGTGATCTGGATGAATCGGAATATGAAGATATGCATCTTGTAAGTCTAGATTTGAATAAAACCCCAGACCCTGTTCCTGAAACGGAACTGGTATGATTACCCCTGAAAGCAACAGGTCTGAAACACACTTCAGAAAAACCTGAGCCTTTACTTGATTTGCTGGGATGCGTGAGAGAAAAAATCTTCTCACAGGAGGTCTTACTCTGAATCATATTCAGTACCCTTGAGAGACAATACTCTGAATCCATTGATTTTGGACAGAATCTGCCCAAATGTTTTGGAAGAATCTTAATCTGCCCCCTACCAGCTGAGCTGGAATGAAGCCGCACCTTCATGCAGACTTGGGGGCTGGCTTTGGTTTCTTAAACGGCTTGGATTTACTCCAACTTGAAGAAGGTTTCCAATAGGAACCCGATTCTTTGGGGGAAGGATTAGGTTTCTGTTCCTTACTTTGTCGAAAGGAACGAAAACGGTAAGAAGATTTAGATTTACCCTTAGGTCTTTTATCCTGATGCAAAAAAACTCCCTTCCCCCCAGTGACAGTTGAAATAATCCAATCCAACTGAGAACCAAATAACGTGTTACCTTGGAAAGAAAGAGATAGTAATCTAGACTTAGATACCATGTCAGCATTCCAATATTTGAGCCACAAAGCTCTTCTAGCTAAAATAGCTAAAGACATAGATTTAACATCAATTTTGATGATATCAAAAAATGGCATCACAGATAAAATGATTAGCATGCTGAAGCAAACGAACAATGCTAGGTAAATCAATATCCATTTCTTGTTGCGCTAAACTTTCCAAAAAGTTGATGCAGTTGCAACATCAGCCATAGAAATGGCAGGCCTAAGAAGATGGCCAGAATATAAATACGCTTTCCTTAGATAGGATTCAAGTTTCCTATCTAAAGGATCTTTAAAAGAAGTACTATCTTCCATAGGAATAGTAGTATGTTTAGCAAGAGTAGAAATAGCCCCATCAACTTTGGGGATCTTTTCCCAAAACTCCAATCTAACTGCTGGAAAAGGATACAATTTTTTAAACCATGAAGAAGGAATAAAAGAAGTACCAGGCCTATTCCATTCCTTAGAAATAGCATCAGGAACTGGAAAAACCTCTGGAGTAACCACAGGAGGTTTATAAACAGAATTTAAATGTTTACTAGTTTTAATATCAAGAGGACTAGTTTCCTCAATATCCAATGTAATCAACACTTCTTTTAACAAGGAACGAATATACCCCATTTTAAATAAATAAGTAGTTTTGTCAGTGTCAATATCTGAGGAAGGATCTTCTGAATCAGATAGATCCTCATCAGAGGAGGATAATTCAGTATGTTGTCGGTCATTTGAAATTTCATCAACCTTATGAGAAGTTTTCAAAGACCTTTTATGTTTATTAGAAGGCGGGATGGCAGACAAAGCCTTCTGAATCGCATCAGCAATAAAATCTTTTATATTCACAGGTATATCATGAACATTAGATGTTGAAGGAACAACAGGCATTGTACTATTACTGATGGACACATTCTCAGCATGTAAAAGCTTATCATGACAACTATAACATACTACAGCTGGAGATATAATCTCCACAAATTAACAACAAATGCACTTAGCTTTGGTAGAACTGTTATCAGGCAGCAGGGATCCAAGAGATTGATACATCTTGCAAATGTAAGAGAAAAAAAACAGAATTTATGTTTACCTGATAAATTACTTTCTCCAACGGTGTGTCCGGTCCACGGCGTCATCCTTACTTGTGGGATATTCTCTTCCCCAACAGGAAATGGCAAAGAGCCCAGCAAAGCTGGTCACATGATCCCTCCTAGGCTCCGCCTTCCCCAGTCATTCGACCGACGTAAAGGAGGAATATTTGCATAGGAGAAATCATATGATACCGTGGTGACTGTAGTTAAAGAAAATAAATCATCAGACCTGATTAAAAAACCAGGGCGGGCCGTGGACCGGACACACCGTTGGAGAAAGTAATTTATCAGGTAAACATAAATTCTGTTTTCTCCAACATAGGTGTGTCCGGTCCACGGCGTCATCCTTACTTGTGGGAAACAATACCAAAGCTTTAGGACACGGATGATGGGAGGGAGCAAATCAGGTCACCCAGATGGAAGGCACCACGGCCTGCAAAACCCCTCTCCCAAAAATAGCCTCAGAAGAAGCAAAAGTATCAAATTTGTAAAATTTGGCAAAAGTGTGCAGTGAAGACCAAGTCGCTGCCTTACATATCTGATCAACAGAAGCCTCGTTCTTAAAGGCCCATGTGGAAGCCACGGCCCTAGTGGAATGAGCTGTGATTCTTTCAGGAGGCTGCCGTCCGGCAGTCTCATAAGCCAATCTGATGATGCTTTTAAGCCAAAAAGATAGAGAGGTAGAAGTTGCTTTTTGACCTCTCCTTTTACCAGAATAAACAACAAACAAGGAAGATGTTTGTCTGAAATCCTTTGTAGCATCTAAATAGAATTTTAGAGCACGGACAACGTCCAAATTGTGTAACAAACGTTCCTTCTATGAAACTGGATTCGGACACAAAGAAGGTACAACTATCTCCTGGTTAATATTTTTGTTGGAAACAACCTTCGGAAGAAAACCAGGCTCAGTACGTAAAAACCACCTTATCTGCATGGACCAGATAGGGCGGAGAACACTGCAGAGCAGATAACTCAGAAACTCTTCTAGCGGAAGAAATTGCAACCTAAAACAAAACTTTCCAAGATAATAACTTAATATCTATGGAATGTAAGGGTTCAAACGGAACCCCTTGAAGAACTGAAAGAACTAGATTAAGACTCCAGGGAAGAGTCAAAGGTCTGTAAACAGGCTTGATTCTAACCAGAGCCTGAACAAACGCTTAAACGTCTGGCACAGCTGCCAGCCTTTTGTGAAGTAAAACAGATAAAGCAGAGATCTGTCCCTTCAGAGAACTCGCAGAAAATCCTTTCTCCAAACCTTCTTGTAGAAAGGAAAGAATCTTAGGAATTTTTATCTTGTTCCATGGGAATCCTTTAGATTCACACCAACAGATATATTTTTTCCATATATTATGGTAAATTTTTCTAGTTACAGGCTTTCTAGCCTGAATAAGAGTATCTATTACAGAATCTGAAAACCCACGCTTTGATAAAATCAAGCGTTCAAACTCCAAGCAGTCAGTTGGAGGAAAACCAGATTCGGATGTTCGAATGGACCCTGAATAAGAAGGTCCTGTCTCAAAGGTAGCTTCCATGGTGGAGCCGATGACACATTCACCAGGTCTGCATACCAAGTCCTGCGTGGCCACACAGGAACTATCAAGGTCACCGAAGCCCTCTCCAGATTGATCCTGGCTACCAGCCTGGGAATGAGAGGAAACGGTGGGAATACATAAGCTAGGTTGAAGATCCAAGGTGCTACTATTGTATCCAATAGAGTCGCCTTGGGATCCCTGGATTTGGACCCGTAACAAGGGACCATGAAGTTCTGACGAGAGGCCATCAGAACCAAGTCTGGAATGCCCCATAATTGAGTTATTTGGGCAAAGATTTCCAGATGGAGTTCCCACTCCCCCGGATGCTCCTCCATCGCCAGGGAACTCCTTGTTACCCCCTAATGGTTGATATATGTAACAGTCGTCATGATGACTGATTGAAACCTTATGAATTTGGCCTTTGCTAGTCGAGGCCAAGCCTTGAGAGCATTGAATATCGCTCTCAGTTCCATTATGTTTATCGGGAGAAGAGAGTCTTCCCGAAACCATAGACCCTGAGTTTTCAGGGGTTCCCAGACCGCGCCCCAGCCCACCAGACTGGCGTCGGTCGTGACAATGACCTATTCTGGTCTGCGGAAGCTCATTCCCTGTGACAGGTTGTCCAGGGTCAGCCACCAACGGAGTGAATCTCTGGTTATTTGATCTACTTGTATCGTCGGAGACAAGTCTGTATAATCCCCATTCCACTGTCTGAGCATGCCCAGGTGCAATGGTCTTAGATGAATTCGTGCAAAAGGAACTATGTCCATTGCCGCAACCATCAACCCTATTACTTCCATGGACTGCGCTATGGAAGGAAGAAGAACAGAATGAAGTACCTGACAAGAGCTTAGAAGTTTTGATTTTCTGGCCTCTGTCAGAAAAACCTTCATTTCTAAGGAAACTATTATTGTTCCCAAGAAGGGAACTCTTGTTGATGGGGACAGAGAACTTTTTTCTATGTTCACTTTCCACCTGTGAGATCTGAGAAAGGCTAGGACAATGTCCGTATGAGCCCTTGCTTTTGACAGAGACGACACTTGAATCAGGATGTCGTCCAAGTAAGGTACTACTGCAATGCCCCTTGGTCTTAGCACCGCTAGAAGGGACCCTAGTACCCTTGTGAAAATCCTTGGAGCAGTGGCTAATCCGAATGGAAGTGCCACAGGTAATGCTTGTCCAGAAAGGCGAACCTTAGGAACCGAAAATGTTCCTTGTGGATAGGAATACGTAGGTACGCATCCTTTAAGTCCACCGTGGTCATGAATTGACCTTCCTGGATGGTAGGAAGGATCGTTCGAATGGTTTCCATTTTGAATGATGAAACCCTTAGAAACTTGTTTAGAATCTTGAGATCTAAAATAGGTCTGAATGTTCCCTCTTTTTTGGGAATTATGAACAGGTTGGAGTAAAAACCCATCCCTTGTTCTCCTAATGGAACAGGATGAATCACTCCCATGCTTAACAGGTCTTCTACACAGTGTAAGAATGCCTGTTCGAAGATAATTGAGACCCGTGGAACCTTCCCCTTGGGGGTAGTTCCCTGAATTCCAGGAGATAACCTTGAGAAACTATTTCTAGCGCCCAAGGATCCTGAACATCTCTTGCCCCAGCCTGAGCAAAGAGAGAAAGTCTGCCCCCCACCAGATCCTTCCCAGATCGGGGGCCAACACTTCATGCTGTTTTGGTAGCAGTGGCAGGTGACTTGACCTGCTTACCCTTGTTCCAGCCTTGCATCGGCCTCCAGGCTGGCTTGGTTTGAGAAGTATTACCCTCTTGCTTAGAGGGTGTAGAATTTGAGGCTGGTCCGTTTCTGCGAAAGGGACTTTTTAGCCTTAAAAGACCTATGCAGAGGAAGGGCGAGGCCCTTTCCCCCAGTGATGTCTGAAATAATCTCTTTCAAGTCAGGGCCAAACAGTGTTTTACCCTTGAAAGGGATGTTAAGCAAAAGCGCTCTGCGCGCCACGATAGCAAACCCTGAATTATTCGCCGCTAATCTAGCTAATTGCAAAGCGGCGTCTAAAATAAAAAAGAGTTAGCCAATTTAAGAGCTTGAACTCTGTCCAAAACCTCCTCGTACGAAGATTCTTTATTGAGCGACTTTTCTAGTTCTTCGAACCAGAAACACGCAGCTGTAGTGACAGGAACAATGCATGAAATTGGTTGTAGAAGGTAACCTTGCTGAACAAACATCTTTTTAAGCAAACCCTCTAACCTTTAATCCATAGGATCTTGAAAGCACAACTATCTTCTATATGAATAGAAGTGCGTTTGTTTAGAGTAGAAACCGCCCCCTCGACCTTGGGGACTGTATGCTATAAGTCCTTTCTGGGGTCGACTATAGGAACTAATTTCTTAAATATAGGGGGAGGACAAAAGGTATGCCGGGCCATTCCCACTCCTTATTTACTATGTCCGCCACCCGCTTGGGTATAGGAAAAACATCGGGGGGCACCGGAACCTCTAGGAACTTGTCCATCTTACCTAATTTCTCTGGAATGACCAAATTGTCACAATCATCCAGAGTAGATAATACCTCCTTAAGTAGTGCGTGGAGATGTTGAAATTTAAATTTAAAAGTTACAATATCAGGTTCTGCTTGTTGAGAAATTTTCCCTGAATCTGAAATTTCTCCCTCAGACAAAACCTCCCTCCTGGCCCCTTCAGATAGGTGTGAGGGTATGTCAGAACAGATATCATCAGCGTCCTCTTGCTCTTCAGTGTTTAAAACAGAGCAATCACGCTTTCTCTGATAAGTAAGCATTTTGGAAAAAAATGCATGCAATAGAATTATCCATTACAGCCATTAATTGTTGTATGGTAATAAGTATTGGCGCACTAGATGTACTAGGGGCCTCTTGTGTGGGCAAAACTGGTGTAGACACAGAAGGGGATGATGCAGTACCATGCTTACTCCCCTCATTAGAGGAATCATCTTGGGCAATATCATATCTATGGCATTATTATCCCTACTTTGTTTGGACATTATGACACAAATATATCACATATATTTAAATGGGGAGACACATTGGCTTTCATACATATAGAACATCGTTATCTGATGGTTCAGACATGTTAAACAGGCTTAAACTTGTCAACAAAGCACAAAAAACGTTTTACAATAAAACCGTTACTGTCCCTTTAAATTTCAAACTGAACACACTTTATTACTGAATATGTGAAAAAGTATGAAGGAATTGTTCAAATTTCACCAAAATTTCACCACAGTAACTTAAAGCCTTAAAAGTATTGCACACCAAATTTGAAAGCTTTAACCCTTAAAATAACGGAACCGGAGCCGTTTTTACATTTAACCCCTATACAGTCCCAGGTATCTGCTTTGCTGAGACCCAACCAAGCCCAGAGGGGAATACGATACCAAATGATGCCTTCTATAAGCTTTTTCAGTGGTTCTTAGCTCCTCACACATGCATCTGCATGCCATGCTTTCCAAAAACAACTGCGCATTAGAGGCGCGAAAATGAGGCTCTGTCTATGACTAGAAAAGGCCCCCAGTGAAAAAGGTGTCCAATACAGTGCCTGCCGTTTTTATTAAAACAATCCCCAAGATTTAACAACTATTAAAAGTAATAATCTGCCAAATATACTTAGTAAAGTAATCGTTTTAGCCCAGAAAAATGTCTACCAGTTTTTTTAAGCCCTAATGAAGCCCTTTATTCTTTTACTTAAACTAAGAAAATGGCTTACCGGTTCCCATAGGGAAAATGACAGCTTCCAGCATTACCGAGTCTTGTTAGAAATGTGTCATACCTCAAGCAGCAAAAGTCTGCTCACTGTTTCCCCCAACTGAAGTTAATTCCTCTCAACAGTCCTGTGTGGAAACAGCCATCGATTTTAGTAACGGTTGCTAAAATCATTTTCCTCTTACAAACAGAAATCTTCATCTCTTTCCTGTTTCAGAGTAAATAGTACATACCAGCACTATTTTAAAATAACAAACTCTTGATTGAAGAATAAAAACTACATTTAAACACCAAAAAACTCTAAGCCATCTCCGTGGAGATGTTGCCTGTACAACGGCAAAGAGAATGACTGGGGAAGGCGGAGCCTAGGAGGGATCATGTGACCAGCTTTGCTGGGCTCTTTGCCATTTCCTGTTGGGGAAGAGAATATCCGACAAGTAAGGATGACGCCGTGGACCGGACACACCTATGTTGGAGAAACAACATATAAAGCTAAATTATCAATTTCCTTATATGGCAGTTTCAGGAATGGGAAAAAAATGCAAATAGCATAGCCTTCTCATATAGAAAAGTCAAGAGGCATATAGGAATGGGGTTTTATTTTTTTATTTTTTTTATTTTTTATTGAGGTTCAGAATAAGGCATACATAGAGTATAATAAACAAAATGTCACAATAAGAAATAACAGGTAGATTATAACATGGTTTAGTACAAAATAGCGAAAGCACTACACTAATGAAAAGGAACGCTCTATTTTTTGATTCAATATATACACAACATATTCAGGTTGGTTACCAATGGTGTAAAATTTATGTACCTGAATTGCATATACCTGTGTGTATTACTTAAGTGTCTGTATTTAATTAATAGGTATATATTTATATACCCAATGAGCTTGAGTGCTTGTGCATAAAACAACACTAGTCACAAATAAAGTCACTATCAAAGAAGATAGAGACTAAAAGAATGCACTTGGATAGCACTTCTGTTCCATGAAAATAACATTGAGACTCATATGGACCTTAAACAACCACTGCAGGTCAAGGGTTGAGAGAAAATATTAAAACATAACTTTTATTAACTTAACGTTTACTAAAAGTGTGTACTGTGTGAGTGTGTGTATTTTTTAAAAACACATAGCAACTTTGCTCATAATAAAAGTGGCTTGTAATATAGGGTGAATAAATTTCTTTGGACTTGGAATATTCTTCTAGGGTGTATATATTTTTAGTTGGTAATATCCATTTATCAAGTAACGAGTTGGCTTGTGTTCTTTAATATTGTACACCACTTAGGGATTCAAAAACTCCACATGCCATCAAAAGTGTATCAAATTAAGCAACCTTATGAATAATATAACTGTATGATTTTTAACTGTGTGATACACAGGTATTTGTTATTAATAAAAGTTTGTTGTTTACTGTTCCAATTTATCATTCAATGAGGTAACAGTATCACTTGAGATATTTTGTTCTCAGTTTACACATGTATTGTGTGCTTAAGACACTTGATGCAGCAAACTTTTTGCTTATTTTTGATTAATGTATGGCATGTAAAGGTGCTTGGTGTACTTTTGACACAACTTGTTTCAAAAAAATTTTTTTCAAGTTTGTGTTATTCAATTTTTTAATCAGACAAAATTAATTTTTTTGTTCTACTTCCATTACTCAAACAACCATAAAGATATGTTAACTACATTAGATTGTATAGTATTTTAGATATATCTATATAAAATGTGTATTATCCTAACTGAGTTTTGACACTGTTAGTATTAGCGTCTGCTTTCAGTGATCTAATACGGTTAACACCAGATTTTTAAATACTATAATTTTGTTAACATTCAGTAATGAGCGGTTAGCAGTGTTAGCGTTATAATGTTAACTTATACTATGCCAGTAGCATTTGCGCCTTGTTTGCCGCTGTAGTTTTTAGTTCTAGAAGTATACTTATTTGGGTAAATATATTGACAGTCTTATGCAATAGTTATCGGTTACAGCTATTATGCTGTTCAAATATAGCACGCTCTTTAATCACGCTACTGAAAGATTTGTATTGTCCTAGCTATGTTTTGACACTGAAAGTATTGACGTCTGCTTCCAGTGATCTTATACGGTTAACAACATATGCTTAAATAATATAATTTTGTTAACATTCAGTTATGCGCGGTTAGCAGTGTTAGCGTTATAATGTTAGCATATAATGTGCCTGTAGCATTTACGCCTGGCTTGCCGCTGTAATTTTTAGTTGTAGAAGTATACTTGTTTAGGTATATATATTTTGGCGGTCTTGTGCAATAGTTAACAGTTACAGCTCTTATGCTGTTCAGATATAGCACGCTCTTTAATCTCGTTACTGAAAACTGTATTCGTATTCCTTAAAGTTGGAATCTAGTCCAAATTGCCACTGTCTAAGTACATTTGTTTAAGTTAGCTATGCCATTAAAAAAAGGCTAAACAGGGTATTAACAGCTACCCTTCCCTAACATGTTTCGCCGATAGCGTTTCGGCTTTTTCAAAGGTGACGCGCGCCGGCGTCTCAGGGTATTTAAATGCATAGGCGGCAACCCATTGGCTGCATTTAGACCAATCCCAATACTCTCAGAACTGAGAGGAGGCGTGATTAGACTTTGATTGACTTGAGCCATTGGAAACATATTCGTCGGACTTACGAAGGATCGCTTGAAGAGATGACAGACTGCAAGTGGCATTCAATGTGCTTTGAATGACAGAATTGTCCTTTAATATTTATTCCAACTGCGCTTGTATATCATCAAAAGATACATGTTACATTCAAATATGTTTTTATCGAATATTTATAGAACTACTCCTTTCATTACCTTTCTATCAGGGAGGCATATGTCATTAGAAATGTGTTTTCTGTTTAGTTCTTCTAAGCAGTGTATAGCAGAACAGATTATAACATAATTGTGAATATTTATTTGTTGAATAATCTATGGTTACAGTTTTTGAATTTTACCATATATTAACAGATCTTACTCTTGATGTTACAAATATATTTATATTGATTAACACCAAGGTTTGGCTTATATTCTTATCAATTTTTAAATGTTACCATATATTGACAGATCTTACTCTTGATGTTATGAATAAATTTATATTGATTGTCACCAAGGTTTGGCTGTATTATTATAAAGCATCTAGTGTGCTTCTGAATAGTGAGTCATATGACTTACACTGAATTGAAAGGAGGTCAATGACTGATCTGGCATTAGAATTTACCTAAGAGCATAACTTGTACTTCTCTCATATTGAAAACTATCAAATCTTAAGATTGAATGAATCTATACTGTCATGTCCTGGACAGTATTGATGTTGATATTGTGACTGAATGCTGTGGAAACAGTTTTGTATATATTAACTCAAAAAGAGATTAAATGAATTGGTCCTGAAGTATTTAGGTTAGGGTGGTCTGGGATCAAGTGACTGATTGGCAAAACTGCAACAACATTTATTTTGTATAATTTATAATAATTTTAATAATTTAAAACATTATGTGTTTCGGGGTTGATATGTGAAATATAAACAGCCAAAGATAGTGTTAGAAAATAAATGGTGGAGTGTGATCATCTTGTAAATTAGGGTCTAAGGGGAGCATGGAGCCCTGTGACATAAGTACTGGACTGGTGAGGTACTATAAAACATAAAGGGGGAATTAATTAATTAAGGTCCACTCTGAAGTAGAGTGAGAGTGGTGATATAGGAATGAGCATGAGCTGACATGTCAAGCGTGGATAAGGGTGATGCAAAAAGGGGGAAAAAATACACACGTGTGGTGGTGGAGAAAGTGATAAAAAACATTTTTTTATTTTATTTATATAATGAAATTTTTTTTACAGCACCCAGTGCATATAAAAGAGATGTAAATTACAACTGATGAATAATGGGTTTAATACCAAGCAGTAAATCTAACACCTTACAATAGAAAGATGCACAACATTCACTCTCAAAACAAAGAGAATTTAAACCTCCTAATTTCACTTATACATGTATCTCTCTAAATGTTAGTATAGAAGAGACACTACGTACAATGGTTAATAGATAAAAAAATTTCATTATATAAATAAAATAAAAAAATGTTTTTTATCACTTTCTCCACCACCACACGTGTGTATTTTTTCCCCCTTTTTGCATCACCCTTATCCACGCTTGACATGTCAGCTCATGCTCATTCCTATATCACCACTCTCACTCTACTTCAGAGTGGACCTTAATTAATTCCCCCTTTATGTTTTATAGTACCTCACCAGTCCAGTACTTATGTCACAGGGCTCCATGCTCCCCTTAGACCCTAATTTACAAGATGATCACACTCCACCATTTATTTTCTAACACTATCTTTGGCTGTTTATATTTCACATATCAACCCCGAAACACATAATGTTTTAAATTATTAAAATTATTATAAATTATACAAAATAAATGTTGTTGCAGTTTTGCCAATCAGTCACTTGATCCCAGACCACACTAACCTAAATACTTCAGGACCAATTCATTTAATCTCTTTTTGAGTTAATATATACAAAACTGTTTCCACAGCATTCAGTCAGAATATCAACATCAATACTGTCCAGGACATGACAGTATAGATTCATTCAATCTTAAGATTTGATAGTTTTCAATATGAGAGAAGTACAAGTTATGCTCTTAGGTAAATTCTAATGCCAGATCAGTCATTGACCTCCTTTCAATTCAGTGTAAGTCATATGACTCACTATTCAGAAGCACACTAGATGCTTTATAATAATACAGCCAAACCTTGGTGACAATCAATATAAATTTATTCATAACATCAAGAGTAAGATCTGTCAATATATGGTAAAATTTAAAAATTGATAAGAATATAAGCCAAACCTTGGTGTTAATCAATATAAATATATTTGTAACATCAAGAGTAAGATCTGTTAATATATGGTAAAATTCAAAAACTGTAACCATAGATTATTCAACAAATAAATATTCACAATTATGTTATAATCTGTTCTGCTATACACTGCTTAGAAGAACTAAACAGAAAACACATTTCTAATGACATATGCCTCCCTGATAGAAAGGTAATGAAAGGAGTAGTTCTATAAATATTCGATAAAAACATATTTGAATGTAACATGTATATTTTGATGATATACAAGCGCAGTTGGAATAAATATTAAAGGACAATTCTGTCATTCAAAGCACATTGAATGCCACTTCCAGTCTGTCATCTCTTCAAGCGATCCTTCGTAAGTCCGACAAATATGTTTCCAATGGCTCAAGTCAATCAAAGTCTAATCACGCCTCCTCTCAGTTCTGAGAGTATTGGGATTGGTCTAAATGCAGCCAATGGGTTGCCGCCTATGCATTTAAATACCCTGAGACGCCGGCGCGCGTCACCTTTGAAAAAGCCGAAACGCTATCGGCGAAACATGTTAGGGAAGGGTAGCTGTTAATACCCTGTTTAGCCTTTTTTTAATGGCATAGCTAACTTAAACAAATGTACTTAGACAGTGGCAATTTGGACTAGATTCCAACTTTAAGGAATACGAATACAGTTTTCAGTAACGAGATTAAAGAGCGTGCTATATCTGAACAGCATAAGAGCTGTAACTGTTAACTATTGCACAAGACCGCCAAAATATATATACCTAAACAAGTATACTTCTACAACTAAAAATTACAGCGGCAAGCCAGGCGTAAATGCTACAGGCACATTATATGCTAACATTATAACGCTAACACTGCTAACCGCGCATAACTGAATGTTAACAAAATTATATTATTTAAGCATATGTTGTTAACCGTATAAGATCACTGGAAGCAGACGTCAATACTTTCAGTGTCAAAACATAGCTAGGACAATACAAATCTTTCAGTAGCGTGATTAAAGAGCGTGCTATATTTGAACAGCATAATAGCTGTAACCGATAACTATTGCATAAGACTGTCAATATATTTACCCAAATAAGTATACTTCTAGAACTAAAAACTACAGCGGCAAACAAGGCGCAAATGCTACTGGCATAGTATAAGTTAACATTATAACGCTAACACTGCTAACCGCTCATTACTGAATGTTAACAAAATTATAGTATTTAAAAATCTGGTGTTAACCGTATTAGATCACTGAAAGCAGACGCTAATACTAACAGTGTCAAAACTCAGTTAGGATAATACACATTTTATATAGATATATCTAAAATACTATACAATCTAATGTAGTTAACATATCTTTATGGTTGTTTGAGTAATGGAAGTAGAACAAAAAAATTAATTTTGTCTGATTAAAAAATTGAATAACACAAACTTGAAAAAAAATTTTTTGAAACAAGTTGTGTCAAAAGTACACCAAGCACCTTTACATGCCATACATTAATCAAAAATAAGCAAAAAGTTTGCTGCATCAAGTGTCTTAAGCACACATTACATGTGTAAACTGAGAACAAAATATCTCAAGTGATACTGTTACCTCATTGAATGATAAATTGGAACAGTAAACAACAAACTTTTATTAATAACAAATACCTGTGTATCACACAGTTAAAAATCATACAGTTATATTATTCATAAGGTTGCTTAATTTGATACACTTTTGATGGCATGTGGAGTTTTTGAATCCCTAAGTGGTGTACAATATTAAAGAACACAAGCCAACTCGTTACTTGATAAATGGATATTACCAACTAAAAATATATACACCCTAGAAGAATATTCCAAGTCCAAAGAAATTTATTCACCCTATATTACAAGCCACTTTTATTATGAGCAAAGTTGCTATGTGTTTTTAAAAAATACACACACTCACACAGTACACACTTTTAGTAAACGTTAAGTTAATAAAAGTTATGTTTTAATATTTTCTCTCAACCCTTGACCTGCAGTGGTTGTTTAAGGTCCATATGAGTCTCAATGTTATTTTCATGGAACAGAAGTGCTATCCAAGTGCATTTTTTTAGTCTCTATCTTCTTTGATAGTGACTTTATTTGTGACTAGATTATAACATGGGTTTGAATAGAAACACAATGCATACCTGAGACAATAATTCAAAATAATGTTGTGAAAGTACAATGCCTAGTATTTTGTATGCTCCCTAAATGGTAACAGAGGCCACTCTTGGACCTCAGCCAGTGGTATATATTCATATATAGGGAGCTATTTCAAATATAAAAGACCACTTTTGGATCTTCAAATGAGAACCTCTTTTTTTTAGGAATATAGTAGAATGCTATGACTGTTAACTGTGAAAAGGACACAATAAACTTGGTGCTAACACTTATTGTGCAAACAAACTGGTTGGTTAATGAAAATATGGTTGCTATGGACAGGGGGTATAACTGTGGGCCTGGAGATCCCAGTTTTGACATGAGTGAATAAGGAGGATCAAAATTCCAAGTATATGGGCTTCAAAAGCTAGGTGGGATTTTGAAATTACTTAAAATTACTTAAGGACTGAGTAACTACAAGTCCGTATAGCATATTAGCGCATATGCAGTATATCCCCATGAAACTAACCTGCTGACCCTAGTAACTATAAGAGAAAAAAACATAATTTATGCTTACCTGATAAATTTATTTCTCTTGTAGTGTATCCAGTCCACGGATCATCCATTACTTATGGGATATTAACTCCTCCCCAACAGGAAGTGCAAGAGGATTCACCCAGCAGAGCTGCTATATAGCTCCTCCCCTAACTGCCATTACCAGTCATTCGACCGAAAACATGCAGAGAAAGGAAAACCATAGGGTGCAGTGGTGACTGTAGTTTAATGGAAAAATTACCTGCCTTAAAGTGACAGGGCGGGCCGTGGACTGGATACACTACAAGAGAAATAAATTTATCAGGTAAGCATAAATTATGTTTTCTCTTGTTAAGTGTATCCAGTCCACGGATCATCCATTACTTATGGGATACCAATACCAAAGCTAAAGTACACGGATGACGGGAGGGACAGGCAGGCTCTTTATACGGAAGGAACCACTGCCTGAAGAACCTTTCTCCCAAAAACAGCCTCCGAAGAAGCAAAAGTGTCAAATTTGTAAAATTTGGAAAAAGTATGAAGAGAAGACCAAGTTGCAGCCTTGCAAATCTGTTCAACAGAAGCCTCATTCTTAAAGGCCCAAGTGGAAGCCACAGCTCTAGTAGAATGTGCTGTAATTCTTTCAGGAGGCTGCTGTCCAGCAGTCTCATAGGCTAACCGTATTATGCTACGAAGCCAAAAGGAGAGAGAGGTAGCCGAAGCTTTTTGACCTCTCCTCTGACCAGAATAAACGACAAACAGGGAAGACGTTTGTGGAAAATCCTTAGTTGCCTGTAGATAAAATTTCAGGGCACGGACTACATCTAGATTGTGTAGCAGACGTTCCTTTTTCGAAGAAGGATTAGGACACAAAGATGGAACCACAATCTCTTGATTGATATTCCTGTTAGTGACCACCTTAGGTAGGAACCCAGGTTTAGTACGCAGAACTACCTTGTCTGAATGAAAAATCAGATAAGGAGAATCACAATGTAAGGCAGATAACTCAGAGACTCTTCGAGCCGAGGAAATCGCCATTAAAAACAGAACTTTCCAAGATAACAACTTGATATCAATGGAATGAAGGGGTTCAAACGGAACCCCCTGTAAAACATTAAGAACTAAGTTCAAACTCCATGGTGGAGCAACAGTTTTAAACACAGGCTTGATCCTAGCTAAAGCCTGACAAAAAGCTTGAACGTCCGGAACTTCTGACAGACGTTTGTGTAAAAGAATGGACAGAGCTGAAATCTGTCCCTTTAAGGAACTAGCGGATAAACCCTTTTCTAAACCTTCTTGTAGAAAAGACAATATCCTCGGAATCCTAACCTTACTCCATGAGTAACTCTTGGATTCGCACCAATATAAGTATTTGCGCCATATCTTATGGTAAATCTTTCTGGTAACAGGCTTCCTAGCCTGTATTAAGGTATCAATAACTGACTCAGAAAAACCACGTTTTGATAAAATCAAGCGTTCAATTTCCAAGCAGTCAGCTTCAGAGAAATTAGATTTTGATGTTTGAAGGGACCCTGGATCAGAAGGTCCTGTTTCAGAGGTAGCGACCAAGGTGGACAGGATGACATGTCCACTAGATCTGCATACCAAGTCCTGCGTGGCCATGCAGGCGCTATTAGAATCACTGATGCTCTCTCCTGTTTGATTCTGGCAATCAATCGAGGAAGCATCGGGAAGGGTGGAAACACATAAGCCATCCCGAAGGTCCAAGGTGCTGTCAAAGCATCTATCAGAACCGCTCCCGGATCCCTGGATCTGGACCCGTAACGAGGAAGCTTGGCGTTCTGTCGAGACGCCATGAGATCTATCTCTGGTTTGCCCCAACGTCGAAGTATTTGGGCAAAGACCTCCGGATGAAGTTCCCACTCCCCCGGATGAAAAGTCTGACGACTTAAGAAATCCGCCTCCCAGTTCTCCACTCCCGGGATGTGGATTGCTGACAGGTGGCAAGAGTGAGACTCTGCCCAGCGAATTATCTTTGATACTTCCATCATTGCTAGGGAGCTTCTTGCCCCTCCCTGATGGTTGATGTAAGCTACAGTCGTGATGTTGTCCGACTGAAACCTGATGAACCCCCGAGTTGTTAACTGGGGCCAAGCCAGAAGGGCATTGAGAACTGCTCTCAATTCCAGAATGTTTATTGGTAGGAGACTCTCCTCCTGATTCCATTGTCCCTGAGCCTTCAGAGAATTCCAGACAGCGCCCCAACCTAGTAGGCTGGCGTCTGTTGTTACAATTGTCCAGTCCGGCCTGCTGAATGGCATCCCCCTGGACAGATGTGGCCGAGAAAGCCACCATAGAAGAGAATTTCTGGTCTCTTGATCCAGATTCAGAGTAGGGGACAAGTCTGAGTAATCCCCATTCCACTGACTTAGCATGCACAATTGCAGCGGTCTGAGATGTAGGCGTGCAAAAGGTACTATGTCCATTGCTGCTACCATTAAGCCGATCACCTCCATGCATTGAGCTACTGACGGGTGTTGAATGGAATGAAGGACATGGCATGCATTTTGAAGCTTTGTTAACCTGTCTTCTGTCAGGTAAATCTTCATTTCTACAGAATCTATAAGAGTCCCCAAGAAGGGAACTCTTGTGAGTGGAAAGAGAGAACTCTTCTTTTCGTTCACCTTCCATCCATGCGACCTTAGAAATGCCAGTACTAACTCTGTATGAGACTTGGCAGTTTGAAAGCTTGAAGCTTGTATCAGAATGTCGTCTAGGTACGGAGCTACCGCAATTCCTCGCGGTCTTAGTACCGCCAGAAGAGCACCCAGAACCTTTGTGAAGATTCTCGGAGCCATAGCCAATCCGAATGGAAGAGCTACAAACTGGTAATGCCTGTCTAGAAAGGCAAACCTTAGATACCGGTAATGATCTTTGTGAATCGGTATGTGAAGGTAAGCATCCTTTAAATCCACTGTGGTCATGTACTGACCCTTTTGGATCATGGGTAAAATTGTCCGAATAGTTTCCATTTTGAACGATGGAACTCTTAGGAATTTGTTTAGGATCTTTAAATCCAAGATTGGCCTGAAAGTTCCCTCTTTTTTGGGAACCACAAACAGATTTGAGTAAAACCCTTGTCCTTGTTCCGACCGCGGAACCGGATGGATCACTCCCATTAATAAAAGATCTTGTACGCAGCGTAGAAACGCCTCTTTCTTTATTTGGTTTGTTGACAACCTTGACAGATGAAATCTCCCTCTTGGGGGAGAGAATTTGAAGTCTAGAAGGTATCCCTGAGATATGATCTCTAACGCCCAGGGATCCTGGACATCTCTTGCCCAAGCCTGGGCGAAGAGAGAAAGTCTGCCCCCCACTAGATCCGTTCCCGGATCGGGGGCCCTCGATTCATGCTGTCTTAGGGGCAGCAGCAGGTTTCCTGGCCTGCTTGCCCTTGTTCCAGGACTGGTTAGGTCTCCAGCCTTGTCTGTAGCGAGCAACAGCTCCTTCCTGTTTTGGTGCAGAGGAAGTTGATGCTGCTCCTGCTTTGAAATTACGAAAGGAACGAAAATTAGACTGTCTAGCCTTAGGTTTGGCTCTGTCTTGAGGCAGGGCATGGCCTTTACCTCCTGTAATGTCAGCGATAATTTCTTTCAACCCGGGCCCGAATAAGGTCTGCCCTTTGAAAGGTATATTAAGCAATTTAGATTTAGAAGTAACGTCAGCTGACCAGGATTTTAGCCACAGTGCTCTGCGTGCCTGAATGGCGAATCCGGAATTCTTAGCCGTAAGTTTAGTTAAATGTACTACGGCATCTGAAATAAATGAGTTAGCTAACTTAAGGGCTTTAAGCTTGTGTGTAATCTCATCTAATGGAGCCGATTCAAGTGTCTCTTCCAGAGACTCAAACCAAAATGCTGCTGCAGCCGTGACAGGCGCAATGCATGCAAGAGGTTGCAATATAAAACCTTGTTGAACAAACATTTTCTTAAGGTAACCCTCTAACTTTTTATCCATTGGATCTGAAAAGGCACAGCTATCCTCCACCGGGATAGTGGTACGCTTAGCTAAAGTAGAAACTGCTCCCTCCACCTTAGGGACCGTTTGCCATAAGTCCCGTGTGGTGGCGTCTATTGGAAACATCTTTCTAAATATCGGAGGGGGTAAGAACGGCACACCGGGTCTATCCCACTCCTTAGTAACAATTTCAGTAAGTCTCTTAGGTATAGGAAAAACGTCAGTACTCGCCGGTACCGCAAAATATTTATCCAACCTACACATTTTCTCTGGTATTGCAACTGTGTTACAATCATTCAGAGCCGCTAACACCTCCCCTAGTAATACACGGAGGTTTTCCAGCTTAAATTTAAAATTTGAAATATCTGAATCCAGTTTGTTTGGATCAGAACCGTCACCCGCAGAATGAAGCTCTCCGTCCTCATGTTCTGCAAATTGTGACGCAGTGTCTGACATGGCCCTAATATTATCAGCGCACTCTGTTCTCACCCCAGAGTGATCACGCTTACCTCTTAGTTCTGGTAATTTAGCCAAAACTTCAGTCATAACAGTAGCCATATCCTGTAATGTGATTTGTAATGGCCGCCCAGATGTACTCGGCGCTACAATATCACGCACCTCCCGAGCGGGAGATGCAGGTACTGACACGTGAGGCGAGTTAGTCGGCATAACTCTCCCCTCGTTGTTTGGTGAAATATGTTCAATTTGTACAGATTGACTTTTATTTAAAGTAGCATCAATACAGTTAGTACATAAATTTCTATTGGGCTCCACTTTGGCTTTAGCACATATAGCACAGATATCTTCCTCTGAATCAGACATGTTTAACACACTAGCAAATAAACTAGCAACTTGGAAATACTTTTCAAGTAATTTACTATAATATGAAAACGTACTGTGCCTATAAGAAGCACAGAAAAAGTTATGACAGTTGAAAATTAATAAACTGAAAAGTTATAGCATCAAATCTTTGTAAAAAACACAATTTTAGCAAAGGATTGCTCCCATTAGCAAAGGATAACTAACCCTGATAGCAGAAAAAAAAAAAAAAAAAAAAACAGAAATAAACGTTTTTTTATCACAGTCAACTACAATCTCACAGCTCTGCTGTGAGTGATTACCTCCCTCAAAACAAGTTTTGAAGACCCCTGAGTTCTGTAGAGATGAACCGGATCATGCAGGGAAGACAATAAACTTCTGACTGAATTTTTTGATGCGTAGCAAAAGCGCCACAAAAGGCCCCTCCCCCTCACACATAACAGTGAGAGAGATCAGTAAACTGTCATAAATTAAATAAAACGACTGCCAAGTGGAAAAAAATAGTGCCCAAAACATTTTTTCACCCAGTACCTCAGAAAATTAAACGATTTTACATGCCAGCAAAAAACGTTTAACATTAATAAATTGAGTGTTATTAAAAAGCCTGTTGCTAGTCCCTGCAAATTAGGCTAAAGTTTTATGCATACAGTATAATTCCAGTGAAGTGCCATTCCCCAGAATACTGAAGTGTAAAATATACATACATGACAGCCTGATACCAGTTGCTGCTACTGCATTTAAGGCTGAGTTTACATTATATCGGTATGGCAGAATTTTCTCATCAATTCCATTGTCAGAAAATAATAAGCTGCTACATACCTCTTTGCAGATTAATCTGCCCGCTGTCCCCTGATCTGAAGTTTACCTCTCCTCAGATGGCCGAGAAACAGCAATATGATCTTAACTACTCCGGCTAAAATCATAGAAAAACTCAGGTAGATTCTTCTTCAAATTCTACCAGAGAAGGAATAACACACTCCGGTGCTATTATAAAATAACAAACTTTTGATTGAAGGTATGAAACTAAGTATAATCACCACAGTCCTCTCACACATCCTATCTATTCATTGGGTGCAAGAGAATGACTGGTAATGGCAGTTAGGGGAGGAGCTATATAGCAGCTCTGCTGGGTGAATCCTCTTGCACTTCCTGTTGGGGAGGAGTTAATATCCCATAAGTAATGGATGATCCGTGGACTGGATACACTTAACAAGAGAAAAAAGTACCACGGTGTACTCCCTTCATTTCACTTGATAGGAGATTTACAATATGAGTCCTATCAATAGAGACTACTTCCCCCTGGCTAGATATCTCCATTTCTGTGTGAATAAAAGAAGAGATTAAATTAAGACTGTGGAGAAAAAACATAATTTATGCTTACCTGATAAATTCCTTTCTTCTGTAGTGTGATCAGTCCACGGGTCATCATTACTTCTGGGATATTACTCCTCCCCAACAGGAAGTGCAAGAGGATTCACCCAGCAGAGCCGCATATAGCTCCTCCCCTCTACGTCACCCCCAGTCATTCGACCAAGGACCAACGAGAAAGGAAAAGCCAAGGGTGAAGTGGTGACTGGAGTATAAATTAAAAAATATTTACCTGCCTTAAAAACAGGGCGGGCCGTGGACTGATCACACTACAGAAGAAAGGAATTTATCAGGTAAGCATAAATTATGTTTTCTTCTGTTAAGTGTGATCAGTCCACGGGTCATCATTACTTCTGGGATACCAATACCAAAGCAAAAGTACACGGATGACGGGAGGGATAGGCAGGCTCTTTATACAGAAGGAACCACTGCCTGAAGAACCTTTCTCCCAAAAATAGCCTCCGATGAAGCAAAAGTGTCAAATTTGTAAAATTTGGAAAAAGTATGAAGCGAAGACCAAGTTGCAGCCTTGCAAATCTGTTCAACAGAGGCCTCATTCTTGAAGGCCCAAGTGGAAGCCACAGCTCTAGTAGAATGAGCTGTAATTCTTTCAGGAGGCTGCTGTCCAGCAGTCTCATAAGCTAAACGAATTATGCTACGAAGCCAAAAAGAAAGAGAGGTAGCGGAAGCTTTTTGACCTCTCCTCTGCCCAGAGTAAATGACAAACAGAGAAGACGTTTGTCGAAATTCCTTAGTTGCCTGTAAGTAAAATTTTAGAGCACGGACTACATCCAGGTTGTGCAGTAGACGTTCCTTCTTTGAAGAAGGATTTGGGCATAAAGAAGGAACAACAATCTCTTGATTGATATTCCTGTTAGTAACTACCTTAGGTAAGAACCCAGGTTTAGTACGCAGGACTACCTTATCCGAATGAAAAATCAAATAAGGAGAATCACAATGTAAGGCTGATAATTCAGAGACTCTTCGAGCCGAGGAAATAGCCATTAAAAATAGAACTTTCCAAGATAACAACTTTATATCAATGGAATGAAGGGGTTCAAACGGAACGCCCTGTAAAACATTAAGAACAAGGTTTAAACTCCATGGTGGAGCAACAGTTTTAAACACAGGCTTAATCCTGGCCAAAGCCTGACAAAAAGCCTGGACGTCAGGAACTTCTGACAGACGTTTGTGTAACAGAATGGACAGAGCTGAGATCTGTCCCTTTAATGAACTAGCAGATAAACCCTTTTCTAAACCTTCTTGTAGAAAAGACAATATCCTAGGAATCCTAACCTTACTCCAAGAGTAACCTTTGGATTCACACCAATATAGGTATTTACGCCATATCTTATGGTAAATCTTCCTGGTAACAGGTTTCCTAGCCTGTATTAAGGTATCAATAACTGACTCAGAAAACCCACGTCTTGATAAAATCAAGCGTTCAATTTCCAAGCAGTCAGCTTCAGAGAAGTTAGATTTTGATGTTTGAAGGGACCCTGTATCAGAAGGTCCTGTTTCAGAGGTAGAGACCAAGGTGGACAGGATGACATGTCCACCAGGTCTGCATACCAAGTCCTGCGTGGCCACGCAGGTGCTATTAGAATCACTGATGCTCTCTCTTGTTTGATTCTGGCAATCAATCGAGGAAGCAACGGGAAGGGTGGAAATACGTAAGCCATCCTGAAGTCCCAAGGTGCTGTCAGAGCATCTATCAGGACTGCTCCTGGATCCCTGGATCTGGACCCGTAACGAGGAAGCTTGGCGTTCTGTCGAGACGCCATGAGATCTATCTCTGGTTTGCCCCAACGTCGAAGTATTTGGGCAAAGACCTCCGGATGAAGTTCCCACTCCCCCGGATGAAAAGTCTGACGACTTAAGAAATCCGCCTCCCAGTTCTCCACTCCCGGGATGTGGATTGCTGACAGGTGGCAAGAGTGAGACTCTGCCCAGCGAATTATCTTTGATACTTCCATCATAGCTAGGGAGCTTCTTGTCCCTCCCTGATGGTTGATGTAAGCTACAGTCGTGATGTTGTCCGACTGAAACCTGATGAACCCCCGAGTTGTCAACTGGGGCCAAGCCAGGAGGGCATTGAGAACTGCTCTCAATTCCAGAATGTTTATTGGCAGGAGACTCTCCTCCTGACTCCATTGTCCCTGAGCCTTCAGAGAATTCCAGACGGCACCCCAACCTAGAAGGCTGGCGTCTGTTGTTACAATTGTCCAGTCTGGTCTGCTGAATGGCATCCCCCTGGACAGATGTGGCCGAGAAAGCCACCATAGAAGAGAATTTCTGGTCTCTTGATCCAGATTCAGAGAAGGGGATAAGTCTGAGTAATCCCCATTCCACTGACTTAGCATGCACAGTTGCAGTGGTCTGAGGTGTAAGCGTGCAAAGGGTACTATGTCCATTGCCGCTACCATTAAGCCGATTACCTCCATGCATTGAGCCACTGACGGGTGTTGAATGGAATGAAGGGTGCGGCAAGCACTTTGAAGTCTTGTTAGCCTGTCCTCTGTCAGGTAAATCTTCATTTCTACAGAATCTATAAGAGTCCCCAGGAAGGGAACTCTTGTGAGTGGAACGAGTGAACTTTTCTTTTCGTTCACCTTCCATCCATGTGACCTTAGAAATGCCAGCACTAACTCTGTATGAGACTTGGCAGTTTGAAAGCTTGAAGCTTGTATCAGAATGTCGTCTAGGTATGGAGCTACCGAGATTCCCCGCGGTCTTAGTACCGCCAGAAGAGCACCCAGAACCTTTGTGAAGATTCTTGGAGCTGTAGCCAATCCGAATGGAAGAGCCACAAACTGGTAATGCCTGTCTAGGAAGGCAAACCTTAGGTACCGATAATGATCTTTGTGAATCGGTATGTGAAGGTAAGCATCTTTTAAATCTACAGTGGTCATGTACTGACCCTCTTGGATCATAGGTAAAATTGTCCGAATAGACTCCATCTTGAACGATGGAACTCTTAGGAATTTGTTTAGGATCTTTAAGTCCAGGATTGGTCTGAAAGTTCCCTCTTTTTTGGGAACCACAAACAGATTTGAGTAAAACCCCTGTCCCTGTTCCGATCGTGGAACTGGATGGATTACTCCCATTAACAAGAGCGTAGAAACGCCTCTTTCTTTGTCTGGATTGTTGACAATCTTGACAGATGAAATCTCTCTCTTGGAGGAGAGTATTTGAAGTCCAGAAGGTATCCCTGAGATATTATCTCTAGCGCCTAGGGATCCTGAACATCTCTTGCCCAAGCCTGGGCGAAGAGAGAAAGTCTGCCCCCCACTAGATCCGATCCCGGATCGGGGGCCCTCAATTCATGCTGTTTTAGGGGCAGCAGCAGGTTTCCTAGTCTGCTTACCCTTGTTCCAGGACTGGTTAGGTTTCCAGCCTTGTCTGTAGCGAGCAACAGCTCCTTCCTGTTTTGGTGCAGAGGAAGTTGATGCTGCTCCTGCTTTGAAATTACGAAAGGAACGAAAATTAGACTGTCTAGTCTTGGCTTTGGCTTTGTCCTGAGGCAGGGCATGGCCTTTACCTCCTGTAATGTCAGCGATAATCTCTTTCAACCCGGGCCCGAATAAGGTCTGCCCTTTGAAAGTTATATTAAGCAATTTAGACTTAGAAGTAACATCAGCTGACCAGGATTTTAGCCACAGCGCCCTGCGTGCCTGAATGGCGAATCCTGAATTCTTCGCCGTAAGTTTAGTAAGATGTACTACGGCCTCCGAAATGAATGAATTAGCTAGTTTAAGGACTCTAAGCCTGTCCGTAATGTCGTCCAGAGTAGCTGAACCAATGTTCTCTTCCAGAGACTCAATCCAGAATGCCGCTGCAGCCGTGATCGGCGCAATGCATGCAAGGGGTTGCAATATAAAACCTTGTTGAACAAACATTTTCTTAAGGTAACCCTCTAATTTTTTATCCATTGGATCTGAAAAAGCACAGCTATCCTCCACCGGGATAGTGGTACGCTTAGCTAAGGTAGAAACTGCTCCCTCCACCTTAGGGACCGTTTGCCATAAGTCCCTTGTGGTGGCGTCTATTGGAAACATTTTTCTAAATATCGGAGGGGGTGAGAACGGCACACCGGGTCTATCCCACTCCTTAGTAACAATTTCAGTAAGTCTCTTAGGTATAGGAAAAACCTCAGTACTCGTCGGTACCGCAAAATATTTATCCAACCTACACATTTTCTCTGGTATTGCAACTGTGTTACAATCATTCAGAGCCGCTAACACCTCCCCTAGTAATACACGGAGGTTTTCCAGTTTAAATTTAAATTTGAAATATCTGAATCCAGTCTGTTTGGATCAGAACCGTCACCCACAGAATGAAGTTCTCCGTCCTCATGTTCTGCCACCTGTGACGCAGTGTCTGACATGGCCCTAATATTATCAGCGCACTCTGTTCTCACCCCAGAGTGATCACGCTTACCTCTTAGTTCTGGTAATTTAGCCAAAACCTCAGTCATAACAGTAGCCATATCCTGTAATGTGATTTGTAATGGCCGCCCAGATGTACTCGGCGCTACAATATCACGCACCTCCCTCTGAGCGGGAGATGTAGGTACTGACACGTGAGGCGAGTTAGTCGGCATAACTCTCCCCTCGTTGTTTGGTGAAATTTGTTCAATTTGTACAGATTGACTTTTATTTAAAGTAGCATCAATACAGTTAGTACATAAATTTCTATTGGGCTCCACTTTGGCATTGCAACAAATGACACAGGTATCATCCTCTGAATCAGACATGTTTAACACACTAGCAAATAAACTTGTAACTTGGAAATACAATTCAATTAGAATAATATTAAAACGTACTGTGCCTTTAAGAAGCACAGAAGATCTATGACAGTTGAAAATTAATAAATTGAAACAGTTATAGCCTCAATCCTTGTAAATAACACAACTTTAGCAAAGGTTTAATCCCATTAGCAAAGATAACAAATTCTGAAAGCAGGAAACAAATTACAGAATAAACATTTTTTATCTCAGTCAAACTATAATTCTCACAGCTCTGCTGAGAGAAATTACCTCCCTCAAAATAAGTTTTGAAGACCCCTGAGCTCTGTAGAGATGAATATTTGATGCGTAGTAAAAGCGCCAAAAAACGGCCCCTCCCCCTCACACACAGCAGTGAGGGAGAACAGAAACTGTCAGAAAACAGATTAAGCAACTGCCAAGTGGAAAAATAGTGCCCAAACATTTATTCACTCAGTACCTCAGTAAATGAAAACGATTTTACATTCCAGCAAAAACGTTAAACATAATCTCTAGTTATTAAACAGCTTTATGTATTTCTTACAGTGTAATTCTAGTGAAGTACCATTCCCCAGAATACTGAAGTGTAAAGTATACATACATGACATTATATCGGTATGGCAGGATTTTCTCATCAATTCCATTGTCAGAAAATAAAAACTGCTACATACCTCTATGCAGATTCATCTGCTCGCTGTCCCCTGATCTGAAGTTTACCTCTCCTCAGATGGCCGAGAAACAGCAATATGATCTTAACTACTCCGGCTAAAATCATAACAAAAACTCTGGTAGATTCTTCTTCAAACTCTGCCAGAGAGATAATAACACACTCCGGTGCTATTTTAAAATAACAAACTTTTGATTGAAGATATAAAACTAAGTATAATCACCATAGTCCTCTCACACATCCTATCTAGTCGTTGGGTGCAAGAGAATGACTGGGGGTGACGTAGAGGGGAGGAGCTATATGCGGCTCTGCTGGGTGAATCCTCTTGCACTTCCTGTTGGGGAGGAGTAATATCCCAGAAGTAATGATGACCCGTGGACTGATCACACTTAACAGAAGAAATGAGGTTAAGTGGCTTTAAAAGATTGCTCAGGGGACATATTTACATCACTTACCTAAAATAACACATCAAAAGAGATAGTCCCTGCTCCCAAGTTACACCTCATTGACATTATTTAAGTTATACTGAATAGCCATAAGATAAAATTGAAAAACAAGTAACGAGCTATAGCTAACAACATAAAGTAGACTGGACCTCCTACGTTAACAGTAAACGTTATAAGAATAAGAGTTAAGGAAGCCAGAAGCAACCCTTTGGATATACGTATTACTCAAACCTGTTATAAGTAGTATAAAACTTCATGGAGCTCAAAATAGTGTAATAGTTGAAGGACCAGCCTTCACTAAAATGCTGAATTATTGTGAGGTAATATTTATAGTAGAACATATAGAAAGCTAGAGCTTCAGAGTACAAATCTCAATATATGCAATGTCAGAACATAGAAAATTCAAGACTACAATAGATTCATATGCAATGGCAATTAACAGGACAGTTCACCAGATACACAAACAACTATATAGAGATGCAGCAGGTTAATGGAATGAAAAACAGCATGTGCAATACTCAGTGCAAACATAGTGTTCATATGTAAATATTCAGAAGTTTTTATATGCGTGGGACAGGAATATCAAGTATAGCTTGGGGTAGCTGTATACTCGAAAGTCACCGCTGACTGAAAAACAATGTCTTTATCACGCCATGTCATCAACAGATACCTTCCATGACCGAGAGGTCTCAAAATTGCCCCTCCAGCACACCAGCAGAACGGAGGTCCCGGGTCCCAGGAGAGGCGAGATTGCAAGTGTGGCCACAATATTGCAGGCCCATGTGAATCTGCATCGCGGGGGAGCTCACACGGACCTATTACCACTTGGGGAGAATGTACTGTATGCCGGACAGGGGTCACATCAGCGCGGTCTAGCTTACGCCCTGAGGGCGATTGTTGAAAGTCCTCTGCTATCTTCGGCTCCTGCGGATCTTCAAAACGGAGCCCTTGCAGCATGCTGGCGTGGGATAGACTAGTAGGGGTCTGCAAAGCAAGCGTTGCTCCTAAGCCCAGCTCTATATCAGGGCGTTCTGCTGCTCTCACAGTTCCCGGCTCCCCATCAGCCACTGAAATACTAAGGGTAGGGTGTAAGCGCCGGGGCCCCAGAGCGCCCACACCTCCCTCTTCTGTTGTGTAGATCTCAGGTCGGGCGAACTTGTAGGTCAGTTTATCACTGCTACAGTCAAATGCCATAGTAAGCTCGTCTTTTAATGCAGCATGATGGATCCTAAGTAAATTGCGCAGCTCCTCCATGAAACTCGGTGGGATCTCCATAATGAGTAGATTGTAGTGTACATCAAGTAAAGATAAGACAAGCGATGCCGTTCTGGGTATATATTGCGCCTTGCGAAAAAAGAAATATGCAGTGTCTTGCGGTGTTCACTGCTTCATAACGACACAGGCAAGTCAATGCCCTGCCGGGGGGTTAGTTTGATGGTAGGCCGCAACCTCTAAGTCACTCCGGTTTGTTAAATACTATTACTGTTCCAAAGATATTTACATATCCTGAAAAAGCTTGCTTTACTGCATGTCCTCAGCTCAAAAGATATGTGGGATGGTATGTTAGGAAAGAGATTTCACACAGATTCCTGTGTAGAGATGAAGGAGCTGATGATTAAGCGACCTGTCATGGCCGCCGCCCGGAAGTTCCCCAGGAATGGGGTTTTAAATAATGAAATTATTTTGCGCCAGGTATGACGCACAATGCAAACTAAAAACATTTTGCCGCTAACAACATCCGGAAATGACACACTCGCGTCATTGAAGACGCAACCTTGTGCAAGGAACTCGGCGTCAACTAAGATGCCAGAAATGACGATTTTATGTCATCAGACGTACCTTCTCGCCAAAAAAATTCTCGCGAAAAGAATGACGCAATAGACTTTGGCATTTTGCGCCCTCGCGAGCCTAATTTTGCCTGCAAAATTTAATGAAAAAGCAGTCAATTGAAAAAAGACTAAACCCCAGGTAAGAAAAATATTTTCCTAAATATGTTTTTCTCCCAAATATGAAACTGATAGTCTGCAAAAGGAAATATACATAAACCTGACTCATGACAAATATAAGAACAATACATATATTTAGAACTTTATATTAATGCATAAAGTGCCAAACCATAGCTGAGAGTGTCTTAAGTAATGAAAACATACTTACCGAAAGACACCCATCCACATATAGCAGATAGCCAAAGCAGTACTGAAACAGTTATCAGTAGAGGTAATGGAATATGAGAGTATATCGTCGATCTGAATAAGGGAGGTAGGAGATTAATCATTCAGTATTCAATAGGCGATACTCCCTTTACAACCCTCTGACATTCACTGTACTCTGAGAGGAATCGGGCTTCAAAATGCTGAGAAGCGCATATCAACGTAGAAATCTTAGCACAAACTTACTTCACCACCTCCATAGGAGGCAAAGTTTGTAAAACTGAATTGTGGGTGTGGTGAGGGGTGTATATATAGGCATTTTGAGGTTTGGGAAACTTTGCCCCTCCTGGTAGGATTGTATATCCCATATGTCACTAGCTCATGGACTTTTGCCAATTACATGAAAGAAAGTAGTCTATACAAGAGTATTTTTTGTGCGGACTGGAATAGTATGTGAAGTCAGAGTCTGTTGGGTGCATAGTACGCTAAATGTCATGAAGTAGGTGACTTTTTAATGTTGCGGTTATTTGTTTCAAAATGTGATGCGAGACACTAGAAATACTGTTTGAAGTATCTATTCTCGGGTATAATAGCGCATTAATTTCCCCTCCCAGAATCAGCACACCCTTAGTTAGTTCAATAAGTTTGCCTGATAGAGTTTAAAAAAAAAGTATGCTGAGCTGTGTTGGGGGTGTAAACGTTGGCAAGTGTGACAGGCCTGCCATACAATAATCCCACCACTACGAGGAATTTACCATCTTTGTCCCTTTCAATCCTCTGCAGCTGGAAAGGAATCTTGTGGTGTATAAGGATACCCACCCCATTTAGTTTACACAGCCCAGATGAGAAAAATGCTGTGGGGTATCTATGGTTATCAAAGGTAGGCCCAGCACTCACCATCAAGTCTCTGGTGCACGCTGTTAGGGTCCATGCACTAACCCCATATAGTGTCAGCAAATAAAAAAGGTAGCAGCACCAAAATGTAGAAGCTTAGTAACTTTTTATTTTAGAGACATACCAAAAAACAAACAACGTTTCGGTCAGCACCTGACCTTAATCATGTTGTATACAGAAATGTCCATACACACTCTTTAAATAGCCATTAGAGGCGGAGTGACAGATACCTGTGTGGGTGTTCAACTTTTTTGTTAACCCTTTCATTACAAATCAATGTATAATACTCCATACTCCCTCGAGTGGATAAGGACACTTCATCTTAACAATCTATATTAACCGGTAAAACACAATATATATATATATATATATACACACACATTATTACCGAAATATTGCAGACAATATTAATAACTGTATGAATTTACCTCCCTATAGTTGCAACATTATTCCAATCTCAGAATTTTATCTAAAAATATACATCTCACCTCAATAGATAAAATGTTCATAAAGTTACATGCCAGTCTATCTCCCTATTCATTCCCAAAGGAATTAGTGTTTGTAGTATATAGATCCAGTATGTTTCTCTACATTTAAGGGTATGCTGTCTATCACCCCTCCCCCTCCTAGGTTCAATGATCTGATATCTCAATTGTTCAATAATTCTGTCCCTTATCCTACGTGTTGACTCGCCTATATAGATCTTGGAACAGGGGCATTTAATTAAATAAATCACATACTCAGAATTGCATGTGAAATACCCAGGGATTTTATACTTCTTACCAGTTAAGGGATGGGAAAAAGAATCACCTTTAATGATGTTGGTACAATTGCAACACCCTAAGCATGAGAAACATCCCAGTTTAGGTGTAGATATATGTGTGTCTGTACCTGTCTCTTTCCTGAGCCTAAGTCAGCTCTCACTAGTTCATCTCTCAGATTTCTACACCTTTTGTATGCTGGCATTGGTGGTTCTTTAAACTCTTTAATATGGGGATTCAAATCTTTAATTACCGACCAATGTTTTCTAATGATATTATTAATATCTTTACTCAAGGGGTTGTACTGTGAAACAAAGACTATACGTTTATTATCCTGTTTCCGTTTCACTTTGTTCCCTCTCAGGATAGAATGTCTGGGGATTTTACTGACATCTTCAATTTGTCTCTGAATAAGTTGCTTAGGGAAACCTCTCTCCATAAAGAGTTTACCCATTTCCATCAATCTGGCCTGTACAATATCCTCATCTGAGACAATTTTTTGGACTCTAAGGAATTGGTTCCTAGGAAGGCTTCTAATTAGAGGGGGGGAGGGGGGGATGATCATATCTAAGAAGGCTATTTCTGTCACTCTCCTTCCTATATGGATCTACTTTTAGATCCCTCCCATTCTTAATAACCTTAGTATCTAGGAATGCCACTGATTCCTCACTGTATGTCAATTTGAATTTAATGTGTCTAGTGGATATATTCAGGTCAGCCACAAACTCATGCAAGGAGTCAATGTCGCCCCCCCCCCCCCCCCCATATGCCAAAGACATCATCTATATATCTAAACCAACATAATCCATATAGCAAAAACAGCTTATTGGTGTGATAGACAGCATACCCTTAAATGTAGAGAAACATACTGGATCTATACACTACAAACACTAATTCCTTTGGGAATGAATAGGGAGATAGACTGGCATGTAACTTTATGAACATTTTATCTATTGAGGTGAGATGTATATTTTTAGATACAATTCTGAGATTGGAATAATGTTGCAACTATAGGGAGGTAAATTCATACAGTTATTAATATTGTCTGCAATATTTAGGTAATAGTATATATATATATATATATATATATATATATATATATATATATATATTGTGTTTTACAGGTTAATATAGATGGCTAAGATGAAGTGTCCTTATCCACTAGAGGGAGTATGGAGTATTATACATTGATTTGTAAGGAAAGGGTTAACAAAAAAGTTGAACACCCACACAGGTATCTGTAACTCCACCCCTAATGGCTATTTAAAGAGTGTGTATGGACATTTCTGTATACAACATGATCAAGGTCAGGTGCTGACCGAAACGTCGTTTGTTTTTTGGTATGTCTCTAAAATAAAAAGTTACTAAGCTTCTCCATTTTGGTGCTGCTACCTTTTTTATTCGCTGACACTATATGGGGTTAGTGCATGGACCCTAACAGCGTGCACCAGAGACTTGATGGTGAGTGCTGGGCCTACCTTTGATTTTTACATTGATTGATTGGCTGCACTTGGCCCTGTGCACTACCGGATAAACTCATACAATATGGAGAACAAGAATGAGGAGACTGAACCACAGACTTTTACCTATAGTGACCTGGAAGCCGCACGTATTACCACCCTAGTGCGAGGGTCAAGAAACTTTCTCCAGACTCCTCCTACAGAAACATCAACTAAGGAGTTTGAAAAATTATCCAAGAAAAATTTGGCCTATGGATTGCATGCTACAAGTCTAGTGGAGTACCATAGAGTTAGACGCATACCGAGGGGCCTGCGCATGAATGTGAGACCAACACTCATGCGAGACAACAAAGAATACTGTGAGAAATTCACCTATGTTTTAAATAAATGCTCCTTTGATCTCCTGGTACTTACAGTTGACTTTTTACAACGCGATCTTGATACACAGAAAGAGGAGTTATCTCGTTTGGAAGGAGCCTTGAGGTCTATGCTGTCCATGGAAGATATGGATAAGTTGCTGCTGTCCGTTAATGCCAACATTGCCGAAATGAAGAAAACAATTGAGGCCCGGAAACGCCAGAAGTTCCAGAGGGATGAGGATGACTACCGTAATGGAACGGTGTACAGATGGGCTACAGATCCCCACGACGATAAGCGGCGACATGGATCAACCAATTGGAGATGACAACGTCGGATGCGCGACACGGGCGCAAGTTCCACGTCATCAGCCAGTGACATGTCGGGGGACTCAGAAGGAGGCACAGAGGCGGGCGGAAGCACCGCCGGAAAGGCGATCGATGCAGGCCCCAAGGATTTCAGACCGCAGAGGGTGACACGGAACAAGAGCAAGCGGAACTAACTGTGAACATCTCTGCACATTCCTTAACTGATATAGAGAGGCAAGTAGTTAACAAAGGGTTATCTTTTTGTCCCCTTCCGAAATGTGACTTTTATCAACTGCAAAGAGACTTACATGCTTTATTTCGTAATATTAAGTTAAAGACCTACTTTGGACATTTACAGACTGTGCAAGGGATAAACCCTAGATTGGACGCTGATATTCAAAATAACAGTAATGTATTGTCATTGAAAAATTTAAATCTTAAAGTCAAAAGTAACTTTAACCCGCAAGTGTGTAATAGTAGTATTGAAACGTATATACAACTTGTGCTTAGAGATATTGATGTATTGAAACATAAACATACTGTCACACAAAGGGGTAAGAAACCTTTACAAGGGAATTTTACTAGATTAGAGAACAGTGCATTGCTGGACTTGAAAAATAATAGTAATATTATTTGCAAGCCAGCTGATAAGGGCGGAGCTACCGTCATCTTAGATAAGGGTTATTATGTCCAGGAAAATAGACGTCAACTCCAAGACAGAGAAGTTTATAAACCACTTGATAGAGATCCTACATTTGAAGTTAAACGTGAGTTGATTAAATGTATTGATAAGGCAATGGGGCATATGTATCAAGCTCCGTATGGAGCTTGATGCCCCGTGTTTCTAGCGAGCCTGCAGGCTCGCCAGAAACAGCAGTTATGAAGTAGCGGTCACAAAGACATCGCCGGAAATCAATCCGATCGAGTACGATCGGGTTGATTGACACCCCCCTGCTGGCGGCCCATTGGCCGCGAGTCTGCAGAGGGCGGCGTTGCACCAGCAGCACCAGAGAAATTTGTTATACCAGTATTTTACACATTGCCTAAAAAACATAATAGAGATACCCCTCCTGGCCACCCAATTGTGGCTAGCATAAACTCTATTATGACTAATGTCTCTATATATCTTGACAAATTACTTAGACCCCTTGCAATGGAATCTATGTCCTATATTAAGGATACAGGGGATTTTTTTATTAAATTAGAAGAATTAGGTATGGAAAGTGAGAAGTTTACCCTTTTTTACCCTTGATGTCAATAGTCTATACACATCAATTACCCATACCAGTGGATTGGGTGCTAACAGACAGGCTATTGACAATAATGGTATACTATCTGTTACCCAATGTGAATTTATCTTGGAATTATTACAGCTTATCCTCTACTGTAATTACTTTCTTTTTCAAGACCAATTTTTCATACAATGTCAAGGAACTGCAATGGGGTCTAATGTCACCCCCACATATGCCAACATCTTTATGAATGTGTATGAGGAGAGATTTGTATACACCAAAAAGCTGTGTTTGCAATATGGATTATGTTGGTTTAGATATATAGATGATGTCTTTGGCATATGGGGGGGGGGAGACATTGACTCCTTGCATGAGTTTGTGGCTGACCTGAATATATCCACTAGACACATTAAATTCAAATTGGCATACAGTGAGGAATCAGTGGCATTCCTAGATACTAAGGTTATTAAGAATGGGAGGGATCTAAAAGTAGATCCATATAGGAAGTAGAGTGACAGAAATAGCCTTCTTAGATATGAAAGTGCTCACCCCCCCCCCCCTCTAATTAGAAGCCTTCCTAGGAGTCAATTCCTTAGAGTAAAAAAAATTGTCTCAGATGAGGATATTGTACAGGCCAGATCGATGGAAATGGGTAAACTCTTTATGGAGAGAGGTTTCCCTAAGCAACTTATTCAGAGACAAATTGAAGATGTCAGTAAATGTAATGCAGCTGAATTGAAGGAATTATATTCCGTTTACTGAAGAGTTAATATGTTTGGATCTCAACTGCAGTTTCCCTATTGAATATATTCTGAGTATTAATTTGAGTGAAACGTCCCTTTAAGGGGGATCTTGTTTGTTGGTTACAGGAGAGACTGATAAGTCCTGTAATTATCAGATTGTATTTCAAGTGATACAGATGAAAGAGGATAAGAATTGTTGTTTTTAGGCTTTTAACAGTTTGTTAATAGTCTGCAATGGAGTAATGGAACTGTCCCTTTAAATCTGGTTTGCACAGTAAGCAGTTCAAATAATACAAACAAGAGGAAACCAAAAGACAAAATGAGGTTTTATCCGTTACTCACGTTCTTGGAAGGAGTGCCTGCTTATTCCCAGTTAGTTGGTTTGTGAACTGAGCGCTTTCGGTAATGCTGCAGCGTCTGTGAAGCCTCTTTCGGTTCAGCCGTGACGTCACGCTGAGGGTGTGAGGCGGATGGCCAATGAGGAGCGTAGAATATTGGCAGCTACGAGTGGAAAGGAAACAAGGTTTGTTAAGTTTGTTTGTTGGCGGTTGTAACCGCAGTCAAGCAGTGAATGTCCTTGGAAGTTTAATCCGAGTTGGATGGTAAGAATCCAGTATTTGGTATCAGCTAAAAGTATGAGGGGTTATAGTGATTGCAGTCTCTGATGTATTGCAAAATGGAACTTGCTTCTCTGCTGAATGCAGCTAGGAGTGGATGTCCTCTATTTTCTCAAATATCCTTGATAATCTGGTTTGAAGGTTTAATGAGATAGCTATAATTCATGTAGACAAGCTTCTTAGTCTCTGCACAAACACAGAATAATTGACAAGGTGCTCTAGGGATTGTGGGAATTTATAGAGCAAGTCTTGAAGGGAGTTACCTGACTAGAGCTGTTCTTAAAGGGACATATACCACTAGAATAAGTGTTACAGTAAAATCCCCAGACATTCTATCCTGAGAGGGAACAAAGTTAAACGGAAACAGGATAATAAACGTATAGTCTTTGTTTCACAGTACATCCCCTTGAGTAAAGATATTAATAATATCATTAGAAAACATTGGTCGGTAATTAAAGATTTGAATCCCCATATTAAAGAGTTTGAAGAACCACCAATGCCAGCATACAAAAGGTGTAGAAATCTGAGAGATGAACTAGTGAGAGCTGACTTAGGCTCAGGAAAGAGACAGGTACAGACACACATATATCTACACCTAAACTGGGATGTTTCTCATGCTTAGGGTGTTGTAATTGTAACAACATCATTAAAGGTGATTCTTTTTCCCATCCTTTAACTGGTAAGAAGTATAAAATCCCTGGGTATTTCACATGCAATTCTGAGTATGTGATTTATTTAATTAAATGCCCCTGTTCCAAGATCTATATAGGCGAGTCAACACGTAGGATAAGGGACAGAATTATTGAACACAAATCAAATATACGACGCAATAACAGGGATGCTCCAGTTTCTAACCATTTTTTACAGGCAGGGCACACCATTGCACAATTGAGATATCAGATCATTGAACAGATCAAGAGACCTAGGAGGGGAGTTGATAGACAGCATACCCTTAAATGTAGAGAAACATACTGGATCTATACACTACAAACACTAATTCCTTTGGGAATGAATAGGGAGATAGACTGGCATGTAACTTTATGAACATTTTATCTATTGAGGTGAGATGTATATTTTTAGATACAATTCTGAGATTGGAATAATGTTGCAACTATAGGGAGGTAAATTCATACAGTTATTAATATTGTCTGCAATATTTAGGTAATAATGTATATATATATATATATATATATATATATATATATATATATATATATATATATATATATATATATATATATATATATTTTGTGTTTTACAGGTTAATATAGATGGCTAAGATGAAGTGTCCTTATCCACTAGTGGGAGTATGGAGTATTATACATTAATTTGTAAGGAAAGGGTTAACAAAAAAGTTGAACACCCACACAGGTATCTGTCACTCCGCCTCTAATGGCTATTTAAAGAGTGTGTATGGACATTTCTGTATACAACATAATTAAGGTCAGGTGCTGACCGAAACGTTGTTTGTTTATTGGTATGTCTCTAAAATAAAAAGTTACTAAGCTTCTACATTTTGGTGCTGCTACCTTTTTTATTCGCTTTATCTATGGTTATGCCATTTAGGTTCTTTATGTTTTATAAAGTGAGACTCCTGCAAGAAGATTATGTCGCCCTGCAAATTTATGCAGTTCTCAGGAGACTATGGAGCATTTTCCTGGGCTATTCAGCCCTTTGACATTAATCGTGATAATTTTAAGAGGGTGAACTTTCGGTTTGCTTTGTGTAGGTATCATTCTGTGGGGTTTGAGAAGGAGGAGGTGAAAGAGGAGGGAAAAAAAAACTCTTAGTTACTATGTCTAATTATAATACAGATATTGCTCCCAAATAGGTAAAACAGTGATATTTATAACTGGTGCCAATATACTCTGTGTACGTAAATATACCAACAATATATCGAGAAAATCAATAGATATTTTCAGTAGTCTATCTCCTAAAACAGTAGTTCTAACTTTTAAAGTTACTCTAGAGGGTATGTGCTTGTGGCTGGCCCATTAGAAAAGGCTCATATGAGGCTAAACAGTAAAACAATTTACATCATTGCCAAATGTAGAAGTTGAAAACATTAAAGATAACATTACAGTAGTAAAGGTTGAACCGAGGGGACGGAGTTACACTGGGGGGTAAACAGATTTATGCAACTTAGGATATAAACTTCGGATACAAATGTTAATAAAACTAAACAGTTCAGGTGCTAACCTTGGTTACAGCCCTGGATAGCTTCGGGAATCCATATGTCCTGAGATAAAGGCAGTGGTGAAGCACCTTATTATGAAAATGTCCCACATTAAATGTGGTTGTTGATCCTGCAAAGAAATTTAGGTTTGTTGAGGAAAATCCCCCTGGGCTGCATTTGAGGAAGGTAGCTTGTCTGGGGTCGGAGGTGTTATACCCAGTGTTGAAAAAAAGAACTTAGGTCATCCAGAGATCTGTACAGTGCAGTTTTGTCTCAGGTAGTTGCTATTAAGCATGTTGGGAACCCCCATTGATATGGTATTATGTTATCCTGCAAAGTCCCTGCGTTTTTGGAGAGTTGCAGGACTAAGGTCCAAGAAAACTTGAAGTGTGATGCCAGCGTGTAGGATAGGATGTTTATTTCTACTGTGTCGCAGGATCTCTTCCTTATCCTTGTAGTTCAGTAGCCTAAGGATAACATCTCTTGGGGGTGCTTTTGGAGATGGTTTTGGGCATAGTGCCCTATGGGCTCTCTCGTTGGTAACTTCAGGTGACATAGGAGTTCCCTTAATCAGCAGAAAGAGATCTTGGAGATATCCCAACAGGGCAGTAGGGTTAATAGATTCAGGAATACCCCGTATGCGAAGGTTGTTCCGCCGGCTGCAGTTGTCCAGATCTTCTATGTGGTCCAATAGGCTTTGTACCATATTCGCATTGTGTTGTACTTGTGAAGAGGATTCTTTAATCTTTTTTTGCAATGTGTCCTGAGAGTGGTCTATATTTGTGACTCTTTGTGACAGATCAGAGACTTTCTTGCGTAGTTCGCTAAACAGGGTTTTAATTTCAGATACGATTTCTTTGATGTCTTCCTTTGAGTAAAAAGGGTTTTTAAGTCCTCTTTAGTGACATAACATGGAGGTACAGTAGCGAACATGGGTGCGGGCACTGGATCATCAGGTTTAGGATCATGTGGCATAGGGGTTTCTTCCGTGGTAAGTGTTTCTGTGCCCTTTAGATAATGGCTCATATTCCTGGTTTTAGTTCCCTTATCAGGGATACTAGGCTTTTTCTGTGCCATTTTTTGTATATTTCATGCTATAGTGGGCAAGGAGGAGAAGAGATTGCAAGCGGGCTTTCCGCTAATAATGCAATATTACAGCTATATACGCTGCTAGATAAAGATTGCCACGTGAAATCCTATGTGGTACCATATTGCAGTGGTGGTGCCAGAATGTTCTCCACCCAAGGGGCTATGTTGTCTCAGGGCGCCCTTTTAGGAGGTATGCTGTCCAGTAGTTAGGCAGTATGTACAAAATGAGTCCTCCCAATTACTGTGTGCGCCACTTAGGACCCTTATGTTAAATATGATATATGGTGAGGTTCAGGCTTAATGCAAATGGCTGGCCTATTTCTGTCAATGTGGGTTCATTAAAGTCTGTGCTATCCCCCTTGTTTATAATTGTGCCCAATCCTGTAGTTGCAGGCACTTATCATGCACTGGGAGGTAGGTGCGTGGATATGACAGGCACAACCGGCTCACTCAAATGTCGGGCAGAATTCCGTCCTGCAGGGGGGCCAATTAATGGTCAGACGCCTTCATAAGGTATACTTTCCGGCTTCTAGGTTTAGATGTGGTCCGGTCTTAGGATTTTATTCCTCCCTCAGTGCGGTAGTGCTGCTCTGGTGTTGCGATCTTAACTGCGACACAGCCTGCAGCCTACCTGGGAGATTGGATGCAGCGAGGGCAATATGCGGAGCTGGGTAGATGTAATTACCAGTCCTGGCTTGCTTTAGGGTTCCCTTGGTTCATAGGGTAAATTGAGGTGTAGGTTTAGCCTTTATACTGGCTGTGAATGCATTAGGGCCAACCGTCCGCTCAGGAGCTCTAGCAAGATGGGGCCATTCTCCTGTACAGCCAGGCTCTGCCCCCCTGTAACTTACTTTTTAATCGAGCCATGCCATTCTTATACTCCGTGCTCCAGCCGCCCACTTCAGAAGAATTATTGTGTGAGCTAACGGTTTTGACTGTTCTCCAAACGGCGCTCTAGCTGCAAATAAATACTGTGTGAGTGTCGTACGACTGGAGTGCTGATTGGAGAACAGTCAAAACCATTTGCTCACACCAAAAAAAAAGGAGCTTTGAAGTTGCTGGCCCGATTGCAGAGTATTAGAATGGCACAGCTAGATATTAAAAATAAAAAGTTGGTTACAGCGCATCTTCATTAGAAGTGATAGATTAAAGTCCCTGTAAATATTGCATAGATTTTTGGACCTGATTTTAAAACATGTAAAGTTTGCCATCACTCTAAGAGAAATGTTCTATAGAATAATTTACCAAACATTGCTTTGGAAATGTATGTTAAAAGTTAGATGCCTGGCAAGAAGCAGATTAAACCTGTACTGGGTTTTTAGAAAAGTGTATTTTTTGTTACAATTAAAGAGACACTGAACCCAAAAAAAATTCTTTCGTGATTCAGATAGAGCATGCAATTTTAAGCAACTTTCTAATTTACTCCTATTATAATTTTTTCTTCGTTCTCTTGCTATCTTTATTTAAAAAAAAGCCATCTACACTTTTTTTTTTGGTTCAGACCTCTGGACAGCACTTTTTATTGGTGGATGAATTTATCCACCAATCAGCAAGAACAACCCAGGTTTTTCACCAAAAATGGGCCGGCATCTAACTTACATTGTTGCATTTCAAATAAAGATTCCAAGAGAATGAAGACAATTTGATAATAAGAGTAAATTAGAAAGTGTAATGCTCTATCTGAATCACAAATGAAAAAATTTGGATTTAGTGATCTTTGAAAAAAATATACAGTATATTACAAGAGTTACTACTGTAATGTTAAAGGGACAGTCTACTCCACAAGTTTTATTCTTTAAAGAGATAGATAATCCCTTTATTACCCATTCCCCAGTTTTGCATAACCAACACCATTATATTAATATACTTTTTAACTCTGTAATTATTGTGTATCTAAGCATCCGCCCCCTTATTTCAGTTCTTTTGACAGACTTGCATTTTAGCTAATTGGTGCTCTCTCATAAGTAACTCCACGGGCACGAGCACAATGTTATCTATATGGCACACATTAACTAATGACCTCTAGTTGTGAAAAACTGTCAAAATGCACTGAGATAAGAGGTAGCCTTCAAGAGCTTAGAAATTAGCATATAAGCCTACCTAGGTTTAGCATTCAACAAAGAATACCAAAAGAACAAGCACATTCGATGACAAAAGTAAATTGGAAAGTAATTTAAAATTGCATGCCCTACCTAAATAATGAACGTTTCATTTTGACTGCTACTTCAATGGATATTATATTATATGCAGTATATTAATTTAGTTCTGTTTTTGTAATGTAGTAAAAAGTAGGGTTGTGCATTGGGATGCTTTGGTGGGCAAATTCAGATATTAGTGTGTTGTTTTTTTATCCGAATAAATGCAGTGAGTGGCCGCCTTCTTTCGCATTCGGAAGCTACCAGAGTCCACGATCCATTACTCCTGAGAATTTAACTCCTGTCCACTAGGAGGAGGCAAAGATTCCCAAAACTCCAAGAGTACTTAATCCCTCCAACCTTTCTGGTATGTCATATCTTTGCTTCTACAGGAGGAAGGTGAAGAGTTGAGGTGCTCCAGATTCTTTGTTGAGTGGGGTACTCAGACAGATTTAAGGCCTATTTTCTCCTCACCGAGACAGAGGGGGGATTGTAGAAGTGGGTAGTGACACAAGTATCCCCAGTGCAGAGTTAGTTACAAGCCTGCTAAAGGTTATGGGTTGTCAATATACTCTTTACATAGATTAAAACAAAAGAGAAAATGGTGCAAATTCAAATAAATAACCCTAGTGGACAAAAGAGAAACTGCCCACCAGGGCAGTGTTGGATGCAAAGAGATGTAATACAAAAAAAATATGAGAGAAAGAAAAGAAGCATCCTCTAAGCACTCAGAGGTAGAAAAAAAACAACAAATGTAAAGAATTACAAAGTCCCCAAAAACAGAATTTATGTTTACCTGATAAATTTCTTTCTCCTACGGTGTATCCGGTCCACGGCTTCATCCTTACATGTGAGATATTCTCAATCCCTATAGGAAGTGGCAAAGAGAGCACACAGCAGAGCTGTCCATATAGCTCCCCTCAGGCTCCGCCCCTTCAGTCATTCGACCGAAGGTTAGGAGAAAAAGGAGAACCATAGGGTGCAGTGGTGACTGTAGTTTACAAAAATAAATTTAAACCTGACTAAAATGCCAGGGTGGGCCGTGGACCGGATACACCGTAGGAGAAAGAAATTTATCAGGTAAACATAAATTCTGTTTTCTCCTACATTGGTGTATCCGGTCCACGGCTTCATCCTTACTTGTGGGAACCAATACCAAAGCTTTAGGACACGGATGAAGGGAGGGAACAAGTCAGGTAACCTAAACGGAAGGCACCACTGCTTGTAAAACCTTTCTCCCAAAAATAGCCTCCGAAGAAGCAAAAGTATCGAATTTGTAAAATTTCGCAAATGTATGCAGTGAAGACCAAGTCGCTGCCTTACAGATCTGTTCAACAGAAGCCTCATTCTTGAAAGCCCATGTGGAAGCCACAGCTCTAGTAGAGTAAGCTGTAATTTGTTCAGGAGACTGCCGTCCGGCAGTCTCATAAGCCAACCGGATGATGCTTTTCAGCCAGAAAGACAGAGAGGTCGCAGTCGCCTTTTGACCTCTCCTCTTGCCAGAATAGACGACAAACAAGGACGATGTTTGTCTGAAGTCTTTAGTCGCTTTTAGATAAAACTTTAAAGCACGAACTACATCAAGATTGTGTAACAGACGTTCCTTGTTAGAAACTGGATTAGGACACAGAGAAGGAACAACTATTTCCTGGTTAATATTCTTATTGGAAACCACTTTTTTAAGAAAACCAGGTTTGGTACGTAAAACGACCTTATCTGTATGAAACACCAGATAGGGTGAATTACACTGCAAAGCATACAATTCAGAAACTCTTCTAGCAGAAGAAATAGCTACTAAAAACAAAACTTTCCAAGATAGTAACTTAATATCTATGGAATGTAGAGGTTCAAACGGAACCCCTTGAAGAACTGAAAGAACTAAATTTAGACTCCATGGAGGAGCCACAGGTCTGTAGACAGGCTTGATCCTGACTAAAGCCTGTACAAACGCCTGAATATCTGGCATGGCTGCCAGACGCTTGTGTAACAAAACAGACAGAGCAGATATCTGTCCTTTTAAGGAACTAGCTGACAGACCTTTCTCCAATCCTTCTTGAAGAAAAGATAGTATCCTTGGAATCCTAATCTTACTCCATGAGTAACCCTTGGATTCGCACCAGCAAAGATATTTCCGCCATATCTTATGGTAAATTTTCCTGGTGACAGGCTTTCTAGCCTGGATCAGAGTATCTATAACTGATTCCGAAAACCCACGCTTAGCTAGAATCAAGCGTTCAATCTCCAAGCAGTCAGTTGCAGAGAAACTAGGTTTGGATGTTCAAATGGACCTTGAATTAGAAGGTCCTGCCTCAAAGGTAGCTTCCATGGTGGAACCGATGACATATTCACCAGGTCTGCATACCAAGTCCTGTGTGGCCACGCAGGAGCTATCAGAATTACCGAAGCCTTCTCCTGTTTGATCCTGGCTACTAGCCGGGGGAGAAGGGGGAACGGTGGAAAGACATAAGCTAGATTGAACGACCAAGGCGCTACTAAGGCATCTACCAATGTCGCCTTGGGGTCCCTGGATCTGGACCCGTAGCGAGGAACCTTGGAGTTCTGACGTGACGCCATCAGATCCAGATCTGGAATGCCCCATAGTTGAGTTAACTGGGCAAAAACCTCCGGGTGAAGTTCCCACTCCCCCGGATGGAAAGTCTGACGACTCAGATAATCCGCTTCCCAGTTGTCCACTCCTGGGATGTGAATTGCTGATAGATGGCAGGAGTTATCCTCTGCCCATTTGATGATCTTGGATACCTCCCTCATCGCCAGGGAACTCTTTGTTCCCCAAAATGTACAATGAGATGCAAAAAAGAGAGATTTTGCAGCGCAAAGAAAAAAGACTGTTGGTTACTGGACTAGTTAAATACTAAAACCCACTATCAGAGTAAACAAAAAATAAGTGTAATCGAAATTCAATTCTTTGAAATACAATTGACAACTACATTCACACAAAATAACTTTATTTGAAAAAATATTAAAGTAGTAGTCCGGCTGGACTAGTACTCACGCACACTCACACACATACGGTTTAAAACTTGCTGGAACTCAGACTATGTAATTTTATCTGAATTGCACCTTATAAAATATACATCACTTCTTAACAGGAGGTATTAGAGTATTTGTGTATATATAAGTAATCAACTCCTGTAGGTAAGTGAGTATGTTATTAGTAGTGGAGGTACAGTGTATCTAATAAGTACTTATACAAAAAAAGCATTACAATTATATAAATAGTATCCGATTAAATTTCCGGTTTGTGTGCTAAGAAATGTAAAGTCTACAGTGCACTCGATGTATGTATGTTAGTCAAACAGTCAAAAGTAAAGCTGGTGGTTTACTGTGTTTCTAAAGTTTAATCATTGCCAGTATTGCAAAGTGTATTAAATTGGTATTAAAGGACCCCAGTCACAGCAAAATCACCAATGACTTTGCTGTGACTGGGGTCCTTTAATACCAATTTAATACACTTTGCAATACTGGCAATGATTAAACTTTAGAAACCCAGTAAACCACCAGCTTTACTTTTGACTGTTTGACTAACATACATACATCAAGTGCACTGTAGACTTTACATTTCTTAGCACACAAACCGGAAATTTAATCGGATACTATTTATATAATTGTGGTGCTTTTTTTGTATAAGTACTTATTAGATACACTCTACCTCCACTACTAATAACATACTCACTTACCTACAGGAGTTGATTACTTATATATACACAAATACTCTAATACCTCCTGTTAAGAAGTGATGTATATTTTATAAGGTGCAATTCAGATCAAATTACATAGTCTGAGTTCCAGCAAGTTTTAAACCGTATGTGTGTGAGTGTGCGTGAGTACTAGTCCAGCTGGACTACTACTTTAATATTTTTTCAAATAAAGTTATTTTGTGTGAATGTAGTTGTCAATTGTATTTCAAAGAATTGAATTTCGATTACACTTATTTTTTGTTTACTCTGATAGTGGGTTTTAATATTTAACTAGTCCAGTAACCAACAGTCTTTTTTCTTTGCGCTGCAAAATCTCTCTTTTTTGCATCTCATTGTACATTTTTATGTATATTACTGTTAGTGGTTTTGGAACTTAAGGGTCACGATATATAAATAACAAATCTGAGTTATCCCTTAAGTTTGGATTAATATAACCCACCCAACCCTCCCTCAAAAAAACCCTCCTACAAATAACTCTTTGTTCCCCCCTGATGATTGATGTACGCTACAGTCGTCATGTTGTCCGACTGAAATCTGATGAATTTGGCCTCCGCTAGTTGAGGCCAAGCCTGGAGCGCATTGAATATCGCTCTCAATTCCAAAATGTTTATCGGGAGAAGAGATTTTTCCCGAGACCATAGGCCCTGAGCCTTCAGGGACTCCCAGACCGCGCTCCCAGCCTAAGAGGCTGGCGTCGGTCGTGACAATGATCCACTCCGGTCTGCGGAAACTCATTCCCTGAGACAGGTGATCCTGAGACAACCACCAGAGGAGTGAGTCTCTGGTTTTCTGGTCCATTTGAATCTGGGGAGACAAATCTGCATAATCCCCATTCCACTGTCTGAGCATGCACAGTTGCAATGGTCTTAAAGTGAAGGTAAAGTGAGAGCGGTCTTTTTCAAGTATTGTACTTTTACACATATGACATACAGAATCGCTAAGTTATTTTTAAAAAAATATTACTTATAATTATAATATTAGGCTTTGATTTTTCCCTACCATTCCGTTTAAAACTCCTCCTACGAGCCATTTTCTGATTTTTCATATTGTGACGTATAGAGCAGTCCCAGCCGCTCTATACGTGTCTACAATTCTCGTGCACGGCGAGTATACGATTTGCGCATGCGCATTAACACGGTTACGTCAACAATGCGCATGCGGTAATCCCGTCCTGTTGCAGTTTCTATGAATAATAATGGTTACTACCCTCTCTGAAATACAAGTTTGTAACGCATGCGCGAAACGGGGCCGCGCTCGCCTTGCCAGTGTGAGCGAGAACAACAAACGCATGCGCATAGCATACAAGACAATCCTGACGTCAAATGACGGCCGCCTAACGGCCTGAAAGTCAATTGGCTGGTGAAAAAACGTGACCAGCATGTTAAAAAAAAGGTTGATTTCTGATATAGCGAGATGGAAATTAAAAAACGGAGACAACACAGGATCAATGTAAATATATAAATTTTCATGAATGAAAGTGACTTTTTTTCCTTATATGTATAGGATTTAATTCAAAACTATCGAACTTTACCTTCACTTTAAATGAATCCGAGCAAAGGGAACCACGTCCAATGCCGCAACCATTAGTCCTATTACCTCCATGCACTGAGCTATGGAGGGTTGTGGAATGGATTGAAGAACTCGACAAGTGTTCAAAAGTTTTAACTTCCTGACCTCTGTCAGAAAGATCTTCATTTCTATCGAGTCTATTATTGTTCCCAGGAAGGGAACCCTTATGAACGGGGACAGAGAACTTTTTCTATGTTCACCTTCCACCCGTGAGACCTTAGAAAGGCTAGAACAATGTCCGTATGAACCTTTGCTTTGTGAAAGGACGACGCTTGTATTAAAATGTCGTCTAAGTAAGGTGCTACTGCAATGCCTCTTGGCCTTAGCACCGCTAGAAGGGACCCTAGCACCTTTGTGAAAATTCTGGGAGCAGTGGCCAATCCGAAGGGAAGCGCCACGAACTGGTAATGCTTGTCCAGAAAGGCGAACCTCAGGAACTGATGGTGATCTTTGTGGATAGGAATATGCAGGTACGCATCCTTTAAGTCCACGGTAGTCATGTATTGACCCTCCTGGATCGTTGGTAAAATTGTCCGAATGGTCTGAGGAATTTGTTTAGGATTTTTAAGTCCAGAATTGGCCTGAAAGTTCCTTCCTTTTTGGGAACTACAAACAGGTTTGAGTAAAATCCCAGTCCTTGTTCTGCTATTGGAACTGGGTGTATCACTCCCATTTTTAAAAGGTCTTCTACGCAATGTAAGAATGCCTGTCTCTTTTTCTGGTCTAAAGATAAGCAAGACATGTGGAACCTTCCCCTTGGAGGAAGGTCCTTGAACTCTAGAAGATACCCCTGAGAGACAATTTCTAGTGCCCAGGGGTCCGGAACATCTCTTGCCCAAGCCTGAGCAAAGAGAGAAAGTCTGCCCCCTACTAGATCCGGTCCCGGATCGGGGGCTACCCCTTCATGCTGTCTTGGTAGCAGCAGCAGGCTTCTTGGCCTGTTTACCCTTGTTCAAGCCCTGCAATGGTTTCCATGCTGGTTTGGGCTGGGGTGCGTTACCCTCTTGCCTAGTGGCTGTAGAGGTAGAAGCCGGTCCGTTCCTGAAATTGCGAAAGGAACGAAAATTAGACTTATTTTTAGCTTTGAAAGGTCTATCCTGTGGAAGGGCATGGCCCTTTCCCCCAGTGATATCTGAAATAATTTCTTTCAACTCTGGCCCGAATAGGGTCTTACCCTTGAAAGGAATATTAAGCAATTTTGTTTTGGACGACACATCCGCCGACCAAGATTTTAACCAAAGCGCTCTGCACGCCACGATTGCGAAACCAGAATTTTTTATCCATAGGGTCTTTGAAAGCACAACTGTCTTCTATTGGTATAGTCGTGCGCTTAGCTAGCGTTGAAACTGCCCCCTCTACCTTAGGGACCGTCTGCCACGCGTCCCTTCTGGGGTCAACAATTGGGAACATTTTCTTAAATATAGGAGGGGGAACAAAAAGGTACACCTGGCTTCTCCCACTCCTTAGTCACGATATCCGGCACCCTCTTAGGTATCGGAAACGCATCAGTGTGTACTGGGACCTCTAAGAATTTGTCCATTTTACACAATTTTTCTGGGACCACCAAAGGGTCACAATCATCAAGTGTAGCTAGGACCTCCTTAAGTAGGGCTCGGAGGTGTTCTAGCTTAAATTTAAATGCTATGGTATCAGGCTTTGTCGGCTGAGTAACTTTTCCTGTGTCAGAAATTTCTCCCTCAGACAGGCCCTCCCTCACCGCCAAGTCAGATTGATGTGAGGGCACTACAGATAAATTATCCTCTGTGTCTGCTTGCTCATTTTCTGTATTTAAAACTGAGCAATCACGCTTCCTAGGAAAAGCTGGCAGTTTGGATAAAAATGCTGCGAGAGAATTATCCATTACTGCCGCTAACTGTTGCATAGTAATAGCAATTGGTGCGCTAGATGTACTGGGTATCGCTTGCGCGGGCATAGCTGGTGTTGACACAGAAGGAGAGGATAGCGAGCTATCCTCACTACCTTCAGCTAAAGAATCATCTTGGGCTATATCTTTAAGCGTGATTGTACGGTCCTTAAGCTGTTTGGACGCTATGGCACACTTCACACATAAATTTAATGGGGGAACCACCTTGGCCTTTGAACATACAGAACATAGGCTATCTGAAGGGTCAGACATGTTTGACAGACTTAAACAGAACTTCAATGCAATAAAAATTATTTTTGACAAAAACGTTACTGTGTCTTTAAATAATAAAAGTGCACACTTTATTACTGAAACATAAAAAAACCATCAAATAAACATCCGATTTTAATGAAATTTTCACCACAGTGTCTTATTGCTTTGAAAAGATTGCACACAAATTTTCAGACCAATTAACCCTTTAATGCCCAAACCGGAGCTATAACAGCAGTTAACCAGTTAAAAACACTACAGTACTATGCCACAGCTTCTACTGTGGCCTTTACCTTCCTTAGGGGTTATTTAAGTAGGAAATAAGCCTCTCTGAAGTCTTTTCTGATGCCTCTGGACTCCCCACGTGAAGCTGCATGAACTGCCTAGTCAAAACAACTGCGCAATTGAGGCGCGAAAATGAGGCCTCCTCCTTCTTCATTCCAGAGTGGAGGGGCCTTTCTGACTAGATTAGGTGTCCAAATAAGTGCCAGGCGCAAATTAAACCCCAAAAGTGTTTTAAAGTCTGAAAAAAACACCTTATTTATAGTGAAAACATGCTAAAAAGCAATCGATTTTAAAGCCCACAATAGTGTCAACCAGCATAGAACCCTTAAAATAAGCCATCATTTTATACAGAGTCTAAGAAAAATGGCTTACCTATCCCAGAGGGAATTTCTGACAGTCTTCTAGCATTACATGGTCTTGTTAGAAAAATGACTGATCATACCTGAAGCAGTTAAGCCTGCAAACTGTTCCCCCCAACTGATGTTCTCTGGTATTCAACAGTCCTGCGTGGGAATAGCAATGGATTTTAGTTACTGGTGCTAAAATCATATTCCTCTTAGCAGAAATCTTCATCACTTTCTGCTGCAGAGTAAATAGTACAAGCCGGCACAATTTTAAAATAACAAACTCTTGATAGAAGAAATAAAAAACTACAACTAACACCACATACTCTTAACCACCCGCGTGGAGATGCTACTAGTTAGAACGGCAAAGAGAATGACTGGGGGGCGGAGCCTGAGGGGAGCTATATGGACAGCTCTGCTGTGTGCTCTCTTTGCCACTTCCTGTAGGGATTGAGAATATCCCACAAGTAAGGATGAAGCCGTGGACCGGATACACCAATGTAGGAGAAATAGAACATAAATATTCTCATAAAACATAACCTTACTTGGTAAAAAGGTAAAAACATAGGTAAAAAACAGGTTAAAAAGGAACAAAATGAAAATAATGGTGAGACTAGGGCCCAGCAAAAAAAAACAAAAAACAATAATAGCGATCATGGGAAAAAGCACAAAAAAGGGGTAACTATCCCCATTACAATGTGTGGCACGAAATACAAAAATATTTCCCTTACATAAATCTATCTGTGACTATTAAGTACTCCATACTGGAGCCAGAAAGGGGTGGCAATCTGCCAACACTTTTGTGACACCCCACCACAATTATTTAAAAACAAAATTTATGCTTACCTGATAAATTTCTTTCTTTTGCGATGTACCGAGTCCACGGATTCATCCTAACTTGTGGGATATTGTCCTTCCTGACAGGAAGTAGCAAAGAGAGCACCACAGCAGAGCTGTCTATATAGCTCCCCCCTTAACTCCACCCCTCAGTCATTCGACCGAAGGCCAAGGAAGAAAAGGAGAAACTATAAGGTGCAGAGGTGACTGAAGTTTACATAAAAAAAAATACTGTCTGTCTTGAATAGACAGGGCAAGCCGTGGACTCGGTACATCGCAAAAGAAAGAAATTTATCAGGTAAGCATAAATTTTGTTTTCTTTTGCATGATGTACCGAGTCCACGGATTCATCCTAACTTGTGGGATACCAATACCAAAGCTTTAGGACACGGATGAAGGGAGGGACAAGACAGGAACCTAAACGGAAGGCACCCCCTGCTTGCAAAACTTTTCTCCCAAAAATAGCCTCCGAAGAAGCAAAAGTATCAAATTTGTAAAATTTTGAAAAGGTATGAAGCGAAGACCAAGTCACAGCCTTACAAATCTGTTCAACAGAAGCATCATTTTTAAAAGCCCACGTGGAAGCTACCGCTCTAGTAGAATGAGCTGTAATCCTTTCAGGAGGCTGCTGTCCAGCAGTCTCATAAGCCAAACGGATGATGCTTTTCAGCCAAAAGGAAAGAGAAGTCGCTGTAGCCTTTTGACCCCTACGCTTTCCAGAATAGACAACAAACAAAGAAGATGTTTGACGAAAATCTTTGGATGCCTGCAAATAAAATTTCAAAGCACGAACCACGTCCAAGTTGTGCAACAGACGTTCCTTCTTACAAGAAGGATTGAGACACAGAGAAGGAACAACAATTTCTTGATTGATATTCCTGTTAGTAACAACCTTAGGTAAGAACCCAGGCTTGGTACGCAAAACCACCTTATCAGCATGGAACACCAGATAAGGTGAGTCACATTGTAATGCAGATAGTTCAGAAACTCTTTGAGCTGAAGAGATAGCAACTAGGAACAAAACTTTCCAAGATAAAAGCTTAATATCTATGGAATGCATGGGTTCAAACGGAACCCCCTGAAGAACTCTAAGAACTAAATTTAGACTCCATGGCGGAGCAATAGGTTTAAACACAGGCTTAATTCTAACTAAAGCCTGACAAAAAGCCAGAACATCTGGAACATCTGCCAGACGCTTGTGCAACAAAATAGACAGAGCAAATATCTGTCCCTTTATGGAACAAGCTGATAATCCTTTCTTCAATCCCTCTTGGAGAAAAGACAAAATCCTGGGAATCTTGATTTTACTCCAGAAGAAGCCTTTGGATTCGCACCAGAAGAGATATTTACGCCATATCTTATGATAAATTTTCCTGGTAACAGGCTTTCGAGCCAGAATCAAGGTATTTATGACTGACTCAGAGAACCCCTGCTTTGATAGAATCAAGCGTTCAATCTCCAAGCAGTCAGTTGCAGAGAAATTAGATTTGGATGCTTCAATGGACCTTGAATCAGAAGGTCCTGTCTTAAAGGGTTAGAAATTGATTTCCATGTGAACCTAATTAAAATATATTATAATAACTATTATAAATGTAATCATTTAAAATAGTTTTTACATTAAATTAAGCTTTTACATACCTTAATTTTAAAGGATAATTTGTCATAAAATGTGCGGTAATGACTGCCCATGAAATGAGGCATGGCTCATATTATCCAGCATCCGCCCCCCAACCAATGGCAAAGCTGCTGGGCCCCTTAATTTAAATATTAGATTGTCAGCATCGCATGCGCAGTACTGACATTAAAGCACAGCTGTTTAAAGCTTATTGATCCTATTGGTTGAAAACCGGCAAGTAAGAGGAGACAGGGAACAATATAAACAGGAACTCCACACTTCACGATGCAAGTTTATGATGAGAGCTGTGCAAGACTTTACAAGCTGCTTCTGTCCTACACTTAAACCCTGCACTAAGGAGAGCAGCGTGTATACTAGTATTCTTCCCTGCCTGTGATGAAGTCCATCTGTGTTTAAGACGTTAAATACGGCAGTGAGTTTGAGAGCTATGTTTATTTAACTGTCGGGCTCATCTCCCCCTCCCTCTGGCTGTTTTTGCTTTCATGTGGAAAAGGGGGTCTCACAAAATCAAGCATAAACAGCCAGAGGGAGGGGGAGATGAGCCCGACAGTTAAATAAACATAGCTCTCAAACTCACTGCCGTATTTAACGTCTTAAACACAGATGGACTTCATCACAGGCAGGGAAGAATACTAGTATACACGCTGCTCTCCTAAATGTCTCATTTGCAAGTGTGAGGCTGCCCCTCTAAGCGATGCTTATGATTTGCACTCTGTGACTCTCTTGATGCCGGGAGATGAGAATCTCATCTCCCGGCATCAAGAGAGTCACATAGTGCAAATCATAAGATCCTGTGAACAAAATCTGTGATGTGACTATAATACCCTGTTTAGCCCGTGCCTGCTTGAAAGAACTTGTGCTCCTGTCAGTAAACTGCTGGAGACTGGGGGGCGAGTCTGCGCATGCGTTGCTAATAAAATAGTTGTAATGCGCATGCGGGCTGCCATGATGTTTCTACCTAGGTAGAACATCGTAACAGGCCCCATATAATGGTTAAAAAATGGGTTTGGCGCAGTACTAAGTTTCCAATTGAAATTACAAAAAATGGAAGGAAAACTTTACAAAGGTACCAATTGCAAATGTATTTATTATTTTAAGAAGTTTTTCATGAGTTAAAAATATTTTTTGGGTTTACTATCCCTTTAATGGCAGAGACCATGGTGGAAGGGATGACATGTCCACCAGGTCTGCATACCAAGTCCTGCGTGGCCACGCAGGCACTATCAAAATCACCAACGCTCTCTCCTGTTTGATTCTGGCAATCAGACGTGGAAGGAGAGGGAAAGGTGGAAACACATAAGCCAGGTTGAACGACCAGGGTACTGCTAGAGCATCTATCAGTACAGCCTGAGGATCCCTTGACCTGGAGCCGTAACAAGGAAGTTTGGCATTCTGACGAGACGCCATCAGATCCAACTCTGGTGTGCCCCATAGCCGCACCAGCTCAGCAATCACCTCCGGATGGAGTTCCCACTCCCCCGGATGAAAAGTCTGACGACTTAGAAAATCTGCCTCCCAGTTCTCTACACCTGGGATATAGATCGCTGACAGATGGCAAGAGTGAGTCTCTGCCCATTGGATTATCCTTGAGACCTCTATGATCGCTAAGGAACTCCTAGTTCCGCCCTGATGATTGATATAAGCCACAGTCGTGATGTTGTCCGACTGAAACCTGATGAATCTGGCCGAAGCCAGCTGAGGCCATGCCTGGAGAGCATTGAATATCTCTCTTAATTCCAGAATATTTATCGGTAGGAGAGCCTCCTCCCGAGTCCACAAACCCTGAGCTTTGAGGGAATTCCAGACTGCACCCCAGCCCAGAAGACTGGCGTCTGTCGTCACTATAACCCATTCTGGCCTGCAGAAACACATTCCCTGGGACAGATGATCCTGTGACAACCACCAAAGAAGAGAGTCTCTGGTCTCTTGATCCAGATTTAACTGAGGAGATAAATCCGAATAATCTCTATTCCACTGATTGAGCATGCATAGTTGCAATGGTCTGAGATGCAAGCGAGCAAACGGAACTATGTCCATTGCCGCTACCATTAGTCCGCTTACCTCCATACACTGAGCCACTGACTGCCGAGGAATGGAATGAAGAGCTCGGCAGGTGGACAAAATCTTTGATTTCCTGAACTCAGTCAGAAATATTTTCATGTCCACCGAGTCTATCAGAGTCCCTAGAAAACAGAATTTATGCTTACCTGATAAATTACTTTCTCCAACGGTGTGTCCGGTCCACGGCGTCATCCTTACTTGTGGGATATTCTCTTCCCCAACAGGAAATGGCAAAGAGTCCCAGCAAAGCTGGTCACATGATCCCTCCTAGGCTCCGCCCACCCCAGTCATTCGACCGACTGACAGGAGGAAATATATATAGGAGAAACCATATGATACCGTGGTGACTGTAGTTAGAGAAAATAATTCATCAGACCTGATTAAAAAAACCAGGGCGGGCCATGGACCGGACACACCGTTGGAGAAAGTAATTTATCAGGTAAGCATAAATTCTGTTTTCTCCAACATTGGTGTGTCCGGTCCACGGCGTCATCCTTACTTGTGGGAACCAATACCAAAGCTTTAGGACACGGATGAAGGGAGGGAGCAAATCAGGTCACCTAAATGGAAGGCACCACGGCTTGCAAAACCTTTCTCCCAAAAATAGCCTCCAAAGAAGCAAAAGTATCAAATTTGTAAAATTTGGCAAAAGTGTGCAGTGAAGACCAAGTCGCTGCCTTACATATCTGGTCAACAGAAGCCTCGTTCTTGAAGGCCCATGTGGAAGCCACAGCCCTAGTGGAGTGAGCTGTGATTCTTTCAGGAGGCTGCCGTCCGGCAGTCTCATAAGCCAATCGGATAATGCTTTTAAGCCAAAAGGAAAGAGAGGTAGAAGTCGCTTTTTGACCTCTCCTTTTACCAGAATAAACAACAAACAAGGAAGATGTTTGTCTGAAATCTTTAGTAGCCTCTAAATAGAATTTTAGAGCACGGACTACGTCCAAATTGTGTAACAAACGTTCCTTCTTTGAAACTGGATTCGGACACAAAGAAGGTACAACTATCTCCTGGTTAATATTTTTGTTGGAAACAACTTTCGGAAGAAAACCAGGCTTAGTACGCAAAACCACCTTATCTGCATGGAACACCAGATAGGGTGGAGAACACTGCAGAGCAGATAACTCTGAAACTCTTCTAGCAGAAGAAATTACAACCAAAAACAAAACTTTCCAAGATAGTAACTTAATATCTACGGAATGTAAAGGTTCAAACGGAACCCCTTGAAGAACTGAAAGAACTAGATTTAGACTCCAGGGAGGAGTCAAAGGTCTGTAAACAGGCTTGATCCTAACCAGAGCCTGAACAAATGCTTGAACATCTGGCACAGCTGCCAGTCTTTTGTGAAGTAAAACAGATAAAGCAGAGATCTGTCCCTTCAGAGAACTTGCAGATAATCCTTTCACCAAACCTTCTTGTAGAAAGGATAGAATCTTAGGAATTTTTATCTTGTTCCATGGGAATCCTTTAGATTCACACCAACAGATATATTTTTTCCATATTTTATGGTAAATTTTTCTAGTTACAGGCTTTCTAGCCTGAATCAGAGTATCTATTACAGAATCTGAAAACCCAGGCTTTGATAAAATCAAGCGTTCAATCTCCAAGCCGTCAGTTGGAGGGAAACCAGATTCGGATGTTCGAATGGACCCTGAACAAGAAGGTCCTGTCTCAAAGGTAGCTTCCATGGTGGAGCCGATGACATATTCACCAGGTCTGCATACCAAGTCCTGCGTGGCCACGCAGGAGCTATCAAGATCACCAAGGCCCTCTCCTGATTGATCCTGGCTACCAGCCTGGGGATGAGAGGAAACGGTGGGAATACATAAGCTAGGTTGAAGGTCCAAGGTGCTACTAGTGCATCTACTAGAGTCGCCTTGGGATCCCTGGATCTGGACCCGTAGCAAGGAACCTTGAAGTTCTGACGAGACGCCATCAGATCCATGTCTGAATGCCCCATAATTGAGTTATTTGGGCAAAGATTTCCGGATGGAGTTCCCACTCCCCCGGATGGAATGTCTGACGACTCAGAAAATCCGCTTCCCAATTTTCCACTCCTGGGATGTGGATCGCAGACAAGTGGCAGGAGTGATCCTCCGCCCATTGAATTATCTTGGTCACTTCTTTCATCGCCAGGGAACTCCTTGTTCCCCCCTGATGATTGATATATGCAACGGTCGTCATGTTGTCTGACTGAAACCTTATGAATTTGGCCTTTGCTAGTTGAGGCCAAGCTCTGAGAGCATTGAATATCGCTCTCAGTTCCAGAATGTTTATCGGGAGAAGAGACTCTTCCCGAGACCATAGACCCTGAGCTTTCAGGGATTCCCAGACCGCGCCCCAGCCCACTAAGCTGGCGTCGGTCGTGACAATGACCCACTCTGGTCTGCGGAAGCTCATTCCCTGTGACAGATTGTCCAGGGTCAGCCACCAACGGAGTGAATCTCTGCTCTTTTGATCTACTTGAATCGTCAGAGACAAGTCTGTATAATCCCCATTCCACTGTCTGAGCATGCACAGTTGTAATGGTCTTAGATGAATTCGTGCAAAAGGAACTATGTCCATTGTTGCAACCATCAATCCTATTACTTCCATGCACTGCGCTATGGAAGGACGAGGAACAGAATGAAGTACTTGACAAGAGCTTAGAAGTTTTGATTTCCTGACCTCTGTCAGAAAAATACTCATTTCTAAGGAATCTATTATTGTTCCCAAGAAGGGAACTCTTGTTGACGGGGACAGAGAACTTTTTTCTTTGTTCACCTTCCATCCGTGAGATCTGAGAAAGGCTAGGACGATGTCCGTATGAGCCTTTGCTTTTGACAGGGACGACGCTTGAATCAGGATGTCGTCCAAGTAAGGTACTACTGCAATGCCCCTTGGTCTTAGAACCGCTAGAAGGGACCCTAGTACCTTTGTGAAAATCCTTGGAGCAGTGGCTAATCCGAATGGAAGTGCCACAAACTGGTAATGCTTGTCCAGAAAAGCGAACCTTAGGAACTGATGATGTTCCTTGTGGATAGGAATATGTAGGTACGCATCCTTTAAATCCACGGTAGTCATAAATTGATTTTCCTGGATAGTAGGTAGGATCGTTTGAATAGTTTCCATTTTGAACGATGGTACCCTGAGAAATTTGTTTAGGATCTTTAGATCCAAAATTGGTCCGAATGTTCCCTCTTTTTTGGGAACTATGAACAGATTGGAATAAAATCCCATTCCTTGTTCTCTTATTGGAACTGGATGTATCACTCCCATCTTTAACAGGTCTTCTACACAATGTAAGAATGCCTGTCTCTTTATTTGGTTTGAAGATAATTGAGACCTGTGGAACCTTCCCCTTGGGGGTAGTTCCTTGAATTCCAGGAGATAACCTTGAGAAACTATTTCTAGCGCCCAAGGATCCTGAACATCTCTTGCCCAAACCTGAGCAAAGAGAGAAAGTCTGCCCCCCACTAGATCCGGTCCCGGATCGGGGGCTATCCCTTCATGCTGTTTTGGTAGCAGTGGTAGGCTTCTTGGGCTGCTTACCCTTGTTCCAGCCTTGCATTGGTTTCCAGGCTGGTTTGGGTTGTGAAGTATTACCCTCTTGCTTAGAGGATACAGAATTAGAGGCTGGTCCGTTTCTGCGAAAGGGACGAAAATTAGGCTTATTTTTAGCCTTAAAAGACCTATCCTGTGGGAGGGCGTGGCCCTTCCCCCAGTGATGTCTGAAATAATCTCTTTCAAATCAGGTCCAAATAATGTTTTACCTTTGAAAGGAATGTTAAGCAATTTTGTCTTGGAAGACACATCCGCTGACCAAGACTTTAGCCAAAGCGCTCTGCGCGCCACGATAGCAAACCCTGAATTTTTCGCCGCTAATCTAGCTAATTGCAAAGCGGCATCTAAAACAAAAGAGTTAGCCAATTTAAGTGCTTGAACTCTGTCCATAACCTCCTCATACGAAGATTCTTTACTGAGCGATTTTTCTAGTTCCTCGAACCAGAAACACGCTGCCGTAGTGACAGGAACAATGCATGAAATTGGTTGTAGAAGGTAACCTTGCTGTACAAAAATCTTTTTAAGCAAACCCTCTAATTTCTTATCCATAGGATCTTTGAAAGCACAACTATCTTCGATAGGAATAGTAGTGCGTTTGTTTAGAGTAGAAACCGCCCCCCTCGACCTTGGGGACTGTCTGCATAAGTCCTTTCTGGGGTCGACTATAGGAAAATAATTTCTTAAATATAGGGGGGGGAACAAAAGGTATGACGGGCCTTTCCCACTCTTTATTTACTATGTCCGCCACCCGCTTGGGTATAGGAAAAGCGTCGGGGGGCACCGGAACCTCTAGGAACTTGTCCATCTTACATAATTTCTCTGGAATGACCAATTGTCACAATCATCCAGAGTAGATAACACCTCCTTAAGCAGTGCGCGGAGATGTTCTAATTTAAATTTAAATGTCACAACATCAGGTTCAGCTTGATGAGAAATTTTCCTGAATCTGAAATTTCTCCATCAGACAAAACCTCCCTCATGGCCCCTTGAGATTGGTGTGAGGGTATGTCAGAACAGTTATCATCAGCGTCCTCTTGCTCTTCAGTGTTTAAAACAGAGCAATCGCGCTTTCTCTGATAAGTAGGCATTTTGGATAAAAGATTTGCTATGGAGTTATCCATTACAGCCGTTAATTGTTGCATGGTAATAAGTATTGGCGCACTAGATGTACTAGGGGCCTCCTGTGTGGGCATAACTGGTGTAGACACAGTAGGGGATGATGTAGTATCATGTTTACTCCCCTCATTTGAGGAATCATCTTGGGCAATATCATTATCTTTTGCATTACTGTCCTTACTTTGTTTGGACACTATGGCACAATTATCACATAAATTTAAATGGGGAGACACATTGGCTTTCATACATATAGAACATAGCTTATCTGATGGTACAGACATGTTAAACAGGCTTAAACTTGTCAACAAAGCACAAAAAACGTTTTAAAATAAAACCGTTACTGTCACTTTAAATTTCAAACTGAAAACACTTTATTACTGAATATGTGAAAAAGTATGAAGGAATTGTTCAAAATTCACCAAAATTTCACCACAGTGTCTTAAAGCATTAAAAGTATTGCACGCCAAATTTCAGAGCTTTAACCCTTAAATTAACGGAACCGTTTTCAAATTTAACCCCTATACAGTCCCAGCTATATGCTTTGCTGAGACCCAACCAAGCCCAGAGGGGAATACGATACCAAATGACGCCTTCTAGAAGCTTTTTTAGTGATTCTTAGATCCTCACACATGCATCTGCATGCCTTGCTCTCCAAAAACAACTGCGCAGTAATAGCGCGAAAATGAGGCTCAGTCTATAACTAGAAAGGTCCCCAGACTAAAAAAGGTGTCTGCCGTTTTTTAAACGTTCCCCAAGATTATAATGCCAATTATTAGCTAGAATCTGCATAATATGCCCCAATAAAGCAATCGTTTTAGCCCATAAAAATGTCTACCAGTTTTTAAGCCCTTTTTTAAGCCCTTTATTCTTTTATATTTGACTAAGAAATGGCTTACCGGTCCCCCATGAGGGGAAATGACAGCCTTCCAGCATTACATGGTCTTGTTAGAAATATGGCTAGTCATACCTTAAGCAGAAAGGTCTGCTAACTGTTTCCCCCAACTGAAGTTACTTCATCTCAACAGTCCTGTGTGGAAACAGCAATCGATTTAGTTACTGTCTGCTAAAATCATCTTCCTCTTACAAACTGAAATCTTCATCCTTATCTGTTTCAGAGTAAATAGTACATACCAGCACTATTTTAAAATAACAAACACTTGATAGAAGAATAAAAACTACATTTAAACACAAAAAAAACTCTTAACCATCTCCGTGGAGATGTTGCCTGTGCAACAGCAAAGAGAATGACTGGGGTGGGCGGAGCCTAGGAGGGATCATGTGACCAGCTTTGCTGGGACTCTTTGCCATTTCCTGTTGGGGAAGAGAATATCCACACAAGTAAGGATGACGCCGTGGACCGGACACACCAATGTTGGAGAAATGAAACTCTTGTGAATGGGGAAAAGAGAACTCTTTTTTACGTTCACTTTCCACCCGTGAGACCTTAAAAGGCCAACACTAAGTCCGTGTGAGACTTGACTAGTTGGAAGGACGACGCTTGAATTAGAATGTCGTCTAGATAAAGCACCACTGCTATGCCCCGTGACCTTAGAACCGCCAGAAGGGACCCTAGCACCTTCGTGAAGATTCGTGGCACCGTGGCCAACCCGAAAGGAAGAGCCACAAACTGATAATGCTTGTCCAGAAAGGCGAACCATAGGAACTGGTGATGATCTTTGTGGATAGGAATGTGTAGATACGCATCCTTTAAGTCCACCGTGGTCATATATTGACCCTCCTGAATCAATAGTAAGATAGTCCGAATGGTCTCCATCTTGAAAGATGGAACTCTTAGGAATTGGTTTAGGATCTTGAGATCCACAATTGGTCTGAAGGTTCCCTCCTTTTTGGGAACTATAAACAGATTGGAGTAGAACAGCGGCAAACATTACACTAATACTAAAAAAAGGTAAAAACATGGAAGATCTATCATCATACAGGCCGATATTGGTCTTAAACGCAGACTACAAAATTCTAACATCAATTGTGGCTGCTAGATTAATGAATTGTCTCGATGGAATCATTCACTCGGATCAAACGGGCTTCATGGCATCTAGAAAATCTTCAAAAAATATCCGCAAAGTGATAACCTTTATAGATTATATATGGAATATAAAAAATTCTAAAGGGAAACATTCAAAATATGATACAGCCCTATTAACCCTTGATGCCGAGAAGGCCTTTGACTCGATTGAGTGGGACTATCTTTTTAAAACATTGGAAAAATTTGGATTCAAAAATCATTTTGTCCACTTTATACACAACTTATATAGGAATCCAATATCCTTTCTATTGATTAATGGAACATTAACCAGGGCAATTTCATTTAAAAAAAGGCACAAGACAGGGCTGCCCACTCCCCCCCCTGCTGTTTAACATCGCATCCTTTAAGTCCACGGTGGTCATATATTGACCCTCCTGAAACAATGGTAAGATAGTCCGAATGGTCTCCATCTTGAAAGATGGAACTCTTAGGAATTGGTTTAGGATCTTGAGATCCACAATTGGTCTGAAGGTTCCCTCCTTTTTGGGAACTATAAACAGATTGGAGTAGAACCCCTGCCCCTGTTCTGCTTTTGGAACTGGGCAGATCACTCCCATGGTAAAGAGGTCTTCTACACAGCGTAAGAACGCCTCTCTTTTTGTCAGGTTTACAGACAATTGAGACAGATGGAACCTTCCCCTTGGAGGGGAATCCTTGAAATCTAGAAGGTATCCCTGGGTTACAATTTCTACTGCCCAGGAATCATGAACGTCTCTTGCCCAGGCCTGAGCAAAGAGAGAGAGTCTGCCCCCTACTAGATCCAGTCCCGGATGAGGGGCTACCCCTTCATGCTGACTTAGTGGCAGCAGCAGGCTTTTTGGCCTGTTTACTCTTGTTCCAAGCCTGATTAGGTCTCCAGGTTGGCTTGGATTGAGCAAAGTTCCCCTCTTGCTTTGCAGCAGGGGAAGAGGTAGAGGGACCACTCTTGAAGTTTCGAAAGAAACGAAAATTATTTTGTTTGGTCCTAGTCTTATTTGACTTATCCTGAGGGAGGGTATGACCCTTCCCTCCAGTAATGTCTGAAATGATCTCTTAATGCAGGCCCGAATTGGGTCTTACCTTTGAAAGGGTTCGACAAAAGCTTAGATTTAGATGACACATCAGCTGACCAGGACTTAAGCCATAACGATCTACGCACTAAAATGGCAAAACCTGAATATTTACCCGCTAATTTAGCAAGATGAAAAGCGGCGTCTGTAATAAAAGAATTAGCCAACTTAAGAGCCTTAATTCTGTCCAAAATATCATCTAGTGGGGTCTCTATCTGAAGAGCCTCTTCTAGAGCCTCAAACCAAAAGGCAGCTGCAGTGGTTACCGGAACAATGCACGCTATAGGTTGGAGAAGAAAACCTTGATGAACAAAAATTTTCTTTAGGAGACCCTCTAATTTTTTATCCATAGGATCAATGAAAGCACAACTGTCTTCAATAGGTATAGTTGTACGCTTAGCCAGGGTAGAAATAGCTCCCTCCACCTTAGGGACCATCTGCCATGAGTCCTTTATGGTGTCAGAAATGGGAATAGAGGGGGACGGGGAGAGAACGGAATACCTGGTTTATCCCACTCCTTAGTAACAATGTCTGAAATCCTCTTAGGGACCGGAAACACATCAGTGTAAACAGGAAACTCTAAATATTTGTCCATTTTACACAATTTCTCTGGAACTACAATAGGGTCACAATCATCCAGAGTAGCTTAAACCTCCCTAAGCAATAAGCGGAGGTGCTCTAGCTTAAATTTAAATGCAGTCATATCTGAATCTGTCTTAGGGAACATCTTTCCTGAATCAGAAATCTCTCCCTCAGACAGCAAATCCCTCATCCCTACTTCAGAACCTTGTGAGGGAATATCAGATACGGCTACTAAAGCGTCAGAAGGCTCAGCATTTGTTCTTAAACCAGAGCTACTGCGCTTCCCTTGCAAACCAGGCAGCTTAGATAAAACCTCTGTGAGGGTAGTATTCATAACTAAAGCCATATCTTGCATGGTGAAAGAATTAGACGCACTAGAAGTACTTGGTGTCGCTTGTGCGGGCGTTACTGGTTGTGACACTTGGGGAGAACTAGATGGCAAAACCTGATTTCCTTCTGTCTGAGAATCATTTAATGCCAAACTTTTATAAGTCAAAATATGCTGTTTTCAATTTATAGACATATCAGTACAAGTGGGACACATTCTAAGAGGGGTCCACAATGGCTTCTAAACAAATTGAACAATGAGTTTCCTCAGTGTCAGACATGTTTAACAGACTAGTAATAAAGCAAGCAAGCTTGGAAAACACTTTATTTAATGAAAAAAACACAATTTGCAAAAACGGTACTGTGCCTTTAAGAGAAAAAAAGGCATACACAAACTGCAAAACAGGTTAAAATTGCTTCAATTTTTCTGAAATTTGTATTTATTTTCAAAGTTTTAAAAGTAACAATGAGGGACACGCAGGTCCCAAACACACACATCAATTGCAATCATAGATATACAGTAGTGGAACGGACCAAAGGCCCCAAGCTAAATAAATGAAAAAATAAAAAAAAACATAAAACAGGATGGTCGCCACAAATGTAGAGATGGGTGCTCACGCCAAGATGAGCACAAGCGGGAGACCATAGAGTAACCAATACAACACCTCACATGTCTAGAAACCAGAACATGAACATGAAGGAATGGGGGGGAGGGGAAACATGAATGTGGAGAGGGGTAGAGAAGGTGAGGTATAAGCTATCTAATGAGGGACGGGCAAAAAGTCTTGACAGGTGGGCTCCAGGAGGTGTCATATTTATCTTTCCAGTCAGCCCAAACCAATTCGAACAAGTCTAATTTGTTTAAGTCGAAATATATGGTCTTTTCCATGTTGTAAAGAAAGGCCATGGTTTTCACTATCTCGTTCCACGAGGGGGGGGGGGGAGTCTTTTTTCCAGGACCTAGCTAAATTAGTTTTAATAGAGGCTAGCAGGTAAATACTGAAAATGCTTTGGTGCTTGGGTAAGTCATGTAAGCCTAGGTGTAATAATGCAGTTGCCGGGCCAGTCGGAACTCTGATTCCAAAGTCGGTGAGGGTGCGAAGCCCTTGAACCCATAGGAGATTAATTTTAGGGCAATCCCACCAAATGTGGAGCATGGTGCCCTGTAGACCGCAATTCCTCCAGCAGAGGGGTGAAACTCTTGGATACATCTTTGACAGCCGAGAAGGGACCAGGTACCAATGGGAGACAACTTTGTAATAGGTTTAAAACATTGTAATACAATGAAGGGTTTTCTTTGTCAAAAGAATAGCCCTTTGCCAAGAGTCTACGGAGAGTTGAGAGTGCAACAAAGTGTCCCATCTCAGCAAATGCGGGGCGATTTCGGGCGGAACAGAACCGTCAAGTAATCTATAATGAGTTGATAAAGGCCTGAGAAGTCTGCGACCTGCCCTCCAGATAGACTCCCACGAGGTGGGTTGTCGAGAGGAGGCGGGGAGGAAACCCCAGCTTTGCAAGAAACTTTTAATCCTGATGACCTTGAAGAAAAGGAACGAAGGAAAACCTGTGGGTGGATCCAAATGTGCCAGGTCTATAAAACCGTCAGGCTGCGGAGCAGACCAGAAGTCTGAAACCTGCTTAATCCCCAATCTAGCCCAGATATTCGGATGAGTTTCTGCCAGCCCTGTGAAAGTGATGGGGGAAGGGTGGGGAGCAATTAATTGGCGGTGCCGAATCCTATCCCATACCTGAAGGCATTCTGTAATAACCAAATTATTGATACCTAAATTCCTGCGGCTATGTGGTGGAGTCCAAATTACATCCTTCAAAAGGATATTGTGGGGCAGTGAGGCCTGTTTAATCTCATGCCATTTGTCGCAAGACTGAAGTACTCTCCATTGGGAGATATGAGTAAGCATGGCACCCTCATAGTATTTTACCACTGAGGGAGATGCTAGGCCACCTAAATGAATAGGGAATTTCAGGGTTTTCTGGGCAATTCGGAGAGTCTTCCCCTGCCAAATAAACTTTCATATTTCACTCTGGAACTGTAGTATAAGTTGCATGGGGACTCTAATTGGGAGACACCTGAAAAGGTAGGCAAGCTTAGGAAGAAAAGACATTTTAATAGAGGCAATACGCCCCATCCATGAGATGGACTTATGGTCCCAAGTGTTTTTTAAGGATCTCAGTTCTGACAACAGGGGGACATAATTATCTTTAACCTTTTGTGAAGCGCTATTGGACATCTTCACACCCAAATGAGTAACCTGCTCATGCGACCATTTAAAATTAAAGCTTTCCTTTAGATTTTGAATGCAATTGTGAGAGTAACCCCACCAATATATTTCTGTCTTTTGAACATTCAATTTATAAAATGAGAGGTCACCAAAGGTCTTTAAGACATCCAATAGTCTAGGGATGGTTCTACCCAGAATCGCAGTAAAAATTGTAATGTCGTCCGCGAATAGTGCAATTTTTTTGCAAAGTGCCTGATAGCATTATCCCCGGTATGGACGCGTCGTCACGAATATGGGCAGCCAGAGGCTTGACCGCCAAGGCGAATAACAGCGGAGATAAGGGGCACCCCTGCCTAGTGCCATTCGAAATGCGAAAAGGGTTTGACTGAAAGCCGAGGCCCCGAATAATAGCCGACGGGGCAGAATATAGTGCCTGAATAGCTTTACAGGTTGAGTGAGGGAAATTGAAGGCTTTAAGGGTTTCCCACAAGTAAGACCAGCAGACTCGGTCGAAAGCCTTCTCGGCATCCAAACAGATAGCCGAGTAAGGCCTTTGTATTCTAGTAGACTCACAAACAATATTGATAAGCCGCCTGGTATTGTCTGTCCCCTCACGCTTATGAATGAACCCTACCTGATCAGGACCTATGAGGCACGGAAGTAGCTTTCCAATATGGTTAGCAAGAATTTTAGAATAGATTTTAACGTCCACATTGATCCAAGAAATTGGCCTATAACTTGCACAAAGAGAAGGATCTTTATCGGGTTTAGGCAGGGTAATTATAGCTGCTTTTAAGAATTCCTCTCTCATGGAGCCCTCTTTACTTGCTAAAGCAAAAAACCTCTGCAAATAGGGGGATAGTTCATGGTTAAACACCTTGTAAAACTGGGCAGGAAAACCATCTGGTCCTGGGGCCTTAAAGGGTTTGAGGTTTTTTATCGTTTGTTTAATTTCTACAAGGGACAGAGGGGCTGTAAGTGAGTCTTGTTGCTCAGTTGTAATTGTGGGAGGTTTAGCTGAAGATAAAAAATTTCTGATGTCTTGACTAGAAGTAGGGGTTAGATTCTCAGATTTTTTAATATTGTATAATTTAGAGTAAAAATCAGCAAATTAGAGAGGGCTTCTTGTATGTTTTACCATTGTAGTTAATCTGGGATATGCGGGAAGTACTATATTTATGCCTGAGTCTATTCGCAAGCATAGTGTCAGGTCTGTTGCCTTTGTAATAGTATAGTTGTTTTAATTTGCTAAGGTTATATTGTGTACGGCGTAGCTCTAAATGGTTAATGTGCTCCTTAACTGTAGAAATTTGCGAAGCCAAATCTACGCTGATGGAAGAGCGATTAAGGGATTCTAGAGATCTGAGTTTCGTGTGTGCCTGTGTAAGAGTAAGGCTTGCTAACTTTCTCAGGTGGCCCTGTTTACGAATGATAAGGCCCCTGACTGTTGCCTTAATCGCACCCCAAAGGATGTCATCTGAGGTCTGGCCATTGTCATTACAACCCAGCAATTCAACCATGTTCCGTCTCAATTCTTCCCTGAATGGGATGTCAGCCAATATGTGTCTAGGAAGACCACCAATTGGATTTAGATGGCAAGTTGTCCGAGCGGAATAAATCAGCCTTGACTGGATCATGATCCGACCAGGAGCTGAGTGAAATGCTGGATCGAGAGACTGAATCCAGGGATCCTGTCTGACAGAAAATGTAGTCCAAACGGGAATAAGTTTTGTGTGGGTAAGAGTAGTGGGTATAGTCTCTGTCATTGGAATGTAAACTTCTCCAGATGTCAAAGTACCCATATTGTGTCATTATTGTCCGAAATTGGGCTGAGGTATGCTTCTCCTGAGAGTGTTTGCTACTTGTATTGAGCAGTTTGCGGTCAAATTTTGGGTCCCATGTCATGTTAAAGTCACCTGCAATCAAAACCCTCCCTTGCTTAAATTTATCAAGTATCTGAAGAATTTTGCGGAGACACGCAGGCTGTCGGGAATTAGGTAGATATATAGAAATCAGCGTGTGGAGATCATGGTCCAGTTTACAAACTAAAATTGTATATCTGGCTTGAGAGTCAATAAATGTGTGAATTTGCTCATAAACGACCCTGTTATATAGTAAAATGGCAGTGCCTCTAGCCTTTTTGGAAAATGGGGAGTGTTCTAATACTTTGTAGGAGCGGGAGTAGAAATATTGAGAGGCGCCTAACTGCCAATGGGTCTCCTGCAGGAAAACTACGTCTGGGTTATAGAATTTGAGTTCACGGGACAGAAGACTCCTTTTAAAAGGAGAATTAAGACCCCTTACATTGTGAGTAAGCACTTTTAGACAGTGCGCCATCCCGAAGGTCAGGCTTGGGGTAGGGAGGCAGGGTGAGAGAAAGGAGAGAGAAGTTAGGGGATAAGACTAGGACAGGGGATCAACTCGTAGGTGTTGTATTAGAAAATGAGGTGAAAATAGTTCACCTAATTGGAACCCTGGCGTGGGCTACCTATATGGGGGGGGGAGCTAGAAAAGAAGTATCCAGAGAGAGAGCCAAAACCATCGGCCCCCCTCAATGCGCAGAGGAAAGAAAGCATGTAAATGTATAAATCAGATAAGGAACCTGAGAGAACATTAGTGAATACATGTGGACAGCAACAACAAGCTTAGTTAAGATGCAAAATACCCATCTAGACAGAAATACAAACAATCGTAACTTAAAGTGGTAAAACAGTGCAAATACTATTTAGAGAATGAAAGTATTATCTCGCCTACCCAATTAGAGGCAAATGACCTGTGCTGGAATAGCCTCATAGAGTATTAAAAAGCAAGTATGAACTCTAACAATTCAAATATAAACATAAGTTAATATAACAAAGGATAGGAACATTAATAATAATAATAGTCCTAACGGGGACCACATATGGTCCAGCACAAGGTGAATACCTCTTTAACTGTAAGGCCGCCCTTTAAGGACGGGCCCTATGATAAGGCATTGTGGCGGGGAAATGCTGTTGCTGACCAGAGGTGCCTCCCTTTCAAGAAGAGGGGTCTTGGGGACCCTGAGAGTCCTGCGTCTGCTGTGTTTTTTGTCTCTTGGAGCGCTGGTCCTTAGCGGGCCATTCAGGCGCTGTGGCTCTCAACTTCGCCTTACTAGGAATGGGTTCCAACGTATCACCTTTAGTGAGACCCCACTGTGCGAGTAATGTAGTGCGCTGGGCCAGTGAAGAGATTATGTGAGTTTGATTGTCCCTTGAAATCAGCAACTTGGATGGGTAACCCCATCTATACCTTATGCCAGCTTTTCTGTGGGCCAGTGTGACTGGCTGGTATTGTCTTCTGTATTGTAATGTATGAGCCGACAAATCTGGGAGAAGTTGAATAGCTTGAAATTTTTCAGCCACTTGAGGTTTGCGAAAAGCGGCCTGCATCAGCTTATCTTTGAAGAGGAAGCTATGAAAGCAGACTATAACGTCTCTTGGCTTTTCATGCGAAACAGACCTTGGGCGTGACGCTCTATGCGCTCTTTCCATAGTAGTGGTTAGACCCTCCGTGGGACCCAGCAGGCTGTCAAAGAGCTCCAAAAGAAAACCTTGCAGGTCTGTTGATGTAATATCTTCCGGTATACCCCGAAATCTGATGTTATTTCTTCGGGCACGATCTTCAACATCTGCCAGCTTAAACTCTAGTTGACTCAGTTGGTCTGACAGAGATTCAGAATATGCCAATAGGTTTGATTGATCTGTGGTAATATCATCTTGCCGCCTTTCCAAGGAATCCACCTGTTCTCCTATTTCCGAAATATCCTTTTTAAGCTCAGCGTGGCTTTTTTGAATTTCTTTCGTGATAAAGCGTGTCTGGCTAGCAAGCATCTTCTTAAGAGTGTCCTCCGTAATGAAGTGTTGAGACCTGGGGTTTAGCATAGCTTCATGTTGAGAGCCTTCTCCTAAAGATTCTGTACCACTCAGGCCATCATTGGAATCTTCTTCTGGCTCCTTATGTGATAAGGAGAAGTGATCTAAGACCGTTTTCTTCACTGGTCCGGGGTTTTTTGTATGTTGTCTGGAAGTATGAGGCATTTTGAAAATGTAGCAAAGGGAAATTCAATGGAGCAAATACCGACACAGGACAAATCGGGGTATAGAGGCACCAATGTTTGGACTCACAGGTGTTTACAAAAATGAAAACATGAATAAGAGAACACAGAAATCAGCACATAAGGAGGGGCCAGAGGGCCTCCCCGACCCTACCCCTCCATGACGGCCACCCTGCTAGAGATTAAATGTCCTCATGCACAGTTTATATACGGGAAAGCCGCCACCGAGGGGCGAGGGCCAGCGAGACCCCCCCCCCCCCCCCCCCCAGACACAGGTCAATGACCAAACCACCCCCGACCCAAAGATAAAGACCAGGATTGACTTTGAGGCAAGCCCCCTTCTGGCCCGGACACAGACGATATGACCTTGCGGAAGGGAAAAAGGGATGAGGACGTGACCGACCCAGACAAGCTGGGCCGGAAAGGGGGGGCCAGCCTGGAGTCACCCACTTGAAATATTCAATTAAAATCACTGTCTAGACAAACTACGTTAGTATTCCACCTGCAATAACAAAGCTGAACCCTTGGTTGGTAGTAAGGACTATAAGTATACCCCCTGTGAAAGTGAGTAACCTGATTGCCAATAATTAGGGACAAGTTAAGGGGCGCAAATGTTTAGGGAGCTATAGTGTAGGGCCAATACGCTAGCGGCTCTGCGAGACACTGAGTGTGTGCTAGGAGTACACCTTGTTATTGGAATGCTCAGAGAAGCAATACAGTGCTAAGAGGGCAGACCAAAAGTGTAACTGATAGTGGTACACTTCAAAATATAGTATTTCTCCTAAGCCCAGTAAATGGAGAATAGGAATGGGTTATGGTCTGTAGTTGTGAAAGTAAGGTGTGAGAATACCTAAGAGTGTATGGTGAAAGTACGTTGAATAGTGTGTTATTATGTGAGAGGGAAATTAGATCAGTTTATATGTATAAATAAGCAGTGAAGATGAAATAAAAACTAACAGTTTAACACCTCTTCTCTTTACTCTTCCTGCTTAGAGCCAGCAAAGAGAATGACTGGGGGTGGAGTTAAGGGGGGAGCTATATAGACAGCTCTGCTGTGGTGCTCTCTTTGCTACTTCCTGTCAGGAAGGACAATATCCCACAAGTTAGGATGAATCCGTGGACTAGGTACATCATGAAAAAGAAAAAGCGTTTCCCAGATATGAAGTCTGCAAAAAAGGAAAACCTGAATAATGGCAAATATAAGTACAATACATATATTTAGAACTTTATATTAATGCATAAAGTGCCAAACCATAGCTGAGAGTGTCTTAAGTTATGAAAATATACTTACCAAAAGACACCCATTCACATATAGCAGATAGCCAAACTAGTACAGAAACAGTTATCAGTAGAGGTAATGGAATATGAGAGTATATCGTCGATCTGAAAAGGGAGGTAGGAGATGAATCTCTACGACCGATAACAGAGAACCTATGAAATAGATCTCCGTGAGGAAAACTATTGCATCCCTCTGACATTCACTGTACTCTGAGAGGAACCAGGCTTCAAAATGCTGAGAAGCGCATATCAACGTAGAAATCTTAGTACAAACTTACTTCACCACCTCCATAGGAGGCAAAGTTTGTAAAACTGAATTGTGGGTGTGGTGAGGGGTGTATTTAAAGGCATTTTGACGTTTGAAAAACTTTGCCCCTCCTGGTAGGATTGTATATCCCATACGTCATTAGCTCATGGACTCTTGACAATTACATTAAAGAAATATGCCTGTTGTTGTGAGCATTTTCTTAATAAAATGGCTATGTGAATATTCTAGGGATAAAATCTCTAAGTTACTTCACCACACAAGGGAGTGTGCATTCTGTGTTATTTCCCACCTCAGTTTTGACAGAGATGTTATATTTTTATCTTTTTACATATTCAGCATATTTATAGCAAGTTCATTTAAGCTAAACCCAATTAGAGAGACATGAATCAGTTGTGACTGTAATAGAAAAAGCTTCAATAGTAAAACAAAATTTGCATCATAGTTTAATTATTTATTCTGCTCTTTTTCCTGTAATTTAGTTCTGAAAAGTAAGAGGTTTCCACAAATGAGAACTAAAAATACACATGGGAGGTTTAACAAGCGTAATATACAGTATCTAGTATAATCCAGCACCAGATAGGTAGAGGTGTGCACGCCAAAAGGTTACTGCATACCTTAAAACATACAAAGTCCAAGAAGAAGGCAGCACCACCATATATATATATATATATATCAAAAAATTATTCTTTATTCCATCAAGCATGAGCAGGTAAAAACAGCAAGACTACTTTTCGGGTCACAAACCCTTAGTCATGTCTATAATGTAATGTAACACATCACCTTAAATACCTTTACACAGGTGTATAGCTCCTCCCATCTCATCCTGACATCATTACTTTAATTGTCAATGTTTTTTTGGGGAGAGCTCCCCCTACGGGTATATAACTATACTTACATCACACAAATTTAAAAATATACAGAAAAGGAGACCAGAATTTAGCCTACAAAAACATGTTTAAATCATAATCTCTGTTCATTCCCTTTGGGGTAAATGAATCCAGTTTGTATATCCATACCCTTTTTAACAGGATTTCCCTATTCTGTTCCCTTCTAAATCTATTATTTGGAATCTCAACTGAGACATGTTCGAGAAATGTCAAAAATATGGATGCTAACTCTAACTCTAGAATTTTTGTTGTTTTAAGAGATAATCCCTTAATTACCAATTCCCCAGTTTTGCATAACCAACACAGTTATAATAATAGATGTTTTACCTCTGTAATTACCTTGTATCTAAGCCTCAGCAGACTGCCCCCTTATTTTAGTTCTTTTGACAGACTTGCATTTTAGTGAATCAGACCTGTCTCCATGGTAAATTCACGTGCATGAGCTCAATGTTATCTATATGAAACACATGAGCTAATGCCCTATAGTGGTGAAAAACTATCAAAATGCATTTAGATTAGAGGCGGCCTTCAAGATCTAAGAAATTAGCATATGAACCTCCTAGGTTTAGCTTTCAACTAAGAATACAAACTGAACAAAGCAAAATTGGTGATAAAAGTAAATTGGAAAGTTGTTTAAAATTACATGTCCTATCTGAAACATGAAAGTTTTTTTGGACTCGACTGTCCCTTTAAGCAGTTTGGGTTACAGAATAAAAGTAAATTTACACCAGCAATATGTGATCCTAGTATTGATACCTTTATCACCTTAGTGAAAGGTGATGTTAAAAAGCTGCAGCATAACAGCAAGAATAGAGGCAGAATCAAGTGTTTGAATTTTTCTAAAAGGGAAAGTGAAGCCTTAGAAACCCTGAAAATAAATAGAAATGTGATTTTGAAGCAGGCTGATAAGGGCGGGCGACTATAGTATTGGATAAAGCGTGCTATGTTGAAGAAATTTTGACACAACTTTCTGATGAAAGTATATATGGCAAGCTCCCCTCTGATCCCTCAACAGTTGAATGTGGCTTTAAACAAGGTGTTATAGATCTAGACACTAAAAATGTCCTTATAAAAAATGATTACATTATCCCGGTTTTTTATACCATCCCCAAAGTTCATAAAAGTCTATTTAAACCTCCTGGCCGCCCTATAGTGGCAGCTACAGATTCCATATTTACTAACATTTCCATCTATTTGGAGTCCTGAGGCCTTTTGTTTTACAGTCCCTTTCACATATAAGGGATACTAGTGATTTTTTATTGAAAATTGAAGGGTTAACAGATAATTATGAAAAATGTATCTGGTTTAGCCTAGACATTGTGAGCTTCTATAACACATACAAGTGGTATTGATGTAATGAATAGTGTATTGGCACAGAGTAGAAAGTTTAATTTGAATGAACAACAATTCCTGATTAATTTGTTGGAAATTATTTTATACAATAACTACTTTCTATTCCAGGACACCTTCTATATTCAATAACAAGGTACAGCTATGGAGTCCAACGGCGCCACTACCTATGCAAATATATGCATGAATTGGTATGAGGAACATCTTGTTTTTGAAAATTAATTATTTTATCTATATGGCGCCATCTGGTGGTGCTATATAGATGATATCTTTGGCATATGGATGGGCAACGTTGGATCCCTTAAAAAGTTTGTAGAGACATTAAATAATAACAAGGTTTATTAAATTTACACTCACTTGGAGTGAAGAAAGTCAACTTTCTAGATACTAAAGTATTCAAGCACAATGGTCTCTTATATACTGATCGTAATACCATGCTCCACTATACCAGTGCACACTCCCCACATTGAAACAGTCACTGCCAAAAAACATAAATTATGCTTACCTGATAATTTCATTTCCATATGTATGGGAAGAGATCACAGCTGCATTCCTTACTTGTGGGAAATACTGAACCTGGCCACCAGGAGGAGGCAAAGACACCCCAGCCAAAGGTTTAAAGGGGCATGAAACCCATATTTTTTCTTTCATGATTTAGAAAGAACATGGAATTTTAAACAACTTTCTAATTTACTTCTATTATCTAATATGCTTAATTCTCTTGATATAATTTGCAGAAAAGCATATCTAGATAGGCTCAGTAGCTGCTGATTGGTAGCTGCACATAGATGTCTTGTGTGATTGGCTCACCCATGTGCATTGCTATTTCTTCAACAAAGTATATCTGAAGAATGAAGCAAATTAGATAATAGAAGTAAATTGGGAAAAATGTTTAAAATTGTACCCTCTATCTGAATCGTGAAAGAAAATTTTTGGGTTTAATGTCCCTTTAAATACCTCCCCCACTTCCTTATAACCCCAGTCATTCTGCCGAGGGAACAAGGGACAGTAGGAGAAATATCAGGGTGAAAAAGGTGCCAGAAGAAAAAATTTCAAATTTAGGGCCGCTCATCGGAGAACACGGGCAGGAGCTGTGAACTCTTCCCATACAGATGGAAAGGAAATTATCAGGTAAGCATAATTTATGTTTTCCATCTTAATATGGGAAGAGTCCACAGCTGCATTTCTTACTTGTGGGAAACATATACCCAAGCTCTAGAGTACACGGAATGCTAACGGGAAAGAAAAAGAGAGAGGTGGACCCTAATCTGAGGGTACCACAGCTTGCAAAATCTATCTCCCGAAGGCTGCTTCAGCAGAAACAAAAACATCAAACTTGTAAAATTTTGGGAAAACTATGTAAGGAGAACCAGGTAGCCCCCTTACAAATCTGATCCATAGAGGCCTCATAATTGAAGGACCAAGAGGAAATCACTGCTCTCGTAGAATGAGCCGTAATCATCAGAGGAGCCTTATGTCCCGCCGTTTCTATGCTAAACGGTTGACACTCCTCAGTCAAAAAGATAGGGAAGTCGAAGAGGCCCTCTGAGCCCCACGCTTCCCGGAAAAGAGAACAAACAGAGAAAGAGATTTGTCTAAAATCCTACGTGGCCCGAAGATAGAACTTCAAGGTTAAAACCACATCCAGAAATATGTTGTAAACGTTCCTTCGACGAAGAAGGATTAGGACATAAGAAAGGAACCACAATCTCTTGATTGATGTTGCCAATTGACACAACCTTAGGAAGGAAACCTAAGTTGGTTCATAGAACAGCATTATCGGAATGAAAAGCCAGATAAGGAGGGACGCATTGCAAGGCAGCAATCACAGATACTCTGTGCACAGAAGCAATAGCCAGTAGAAAAGGAACCTTCCAAGACAACAATTTAATCTCTACTTCATGCATAGGCTCCAACGGAACCCGTTGCAAATCTAAGGTCTACACCAGAATTTTCATTGTTTAAAAAGAGATAGATAATCCCTTTATTACCCATACCCTAGTTTTGCACAACCAACACAGTTATATAAATAAATTTTTACCTCTGTGATTACCTTGTATCGAAGCCTCTGCAAACGGCCCCCTTATTTCAGTTATTTTGACAGACATCCATTTTAGCCCATCAGAGCTGGCTCACCTGAACTCCACATGCGTGAGCACATTGTTATCTCTATGACACACATGAACTAACACCCTCTATTGGTGAAAAACTGTCAAAATGCCCTGAGAGAAGAGGCGGCCTTCAAGGGCTAAAGAATTAGCATATGAACCTCCTAGGTTTAGCTTTCAACTAAGAATACCAAGAGAAAAAAGCAAAATTGGTGATAAAAGTAAATTGGAAAATTGTTTAAAATTACATTCTCTATCTGAATCATGAAAGAGAATGTATCTGGAAGCTCTGCAAACCTCATGTGCAGTAACACAGACAGGGCCGAAAACTGTCCCTTCAGGGGATTTGCAGAAAAGCCCTTCTTCAGTTCATCCTGGAGAACAGAATAAGTAGGTCCTCCACACCTTATGATAGCTTACGAGCTTGAATGAGAGTAAAAAACATAATTTATATAAGAATTTACCTGATAAATTAATTTCTTTCATATTGGCAAGAGTCCATGAGCTAGTGACGTATGGGATATACAATCCTACCAGGAGGGGCAAAGTTTCCCAAACCTCAAATGCCTATAAATACACCCCTCACCACACCCACAATTCAGTTTAACGAATAGCCAAGTAGTGGGGTGATAAAGAAAGGAGTAAAAAGCATCAACAAAGGAATTTGGAAATAATTGTGCTTTATACAAAAAAAACATAACCACCATAAAAAGGGTGGGCCTCATGGACTCTTGCCAATATGAAAGAAATAAATTTATCAGGTAAATTCTTACATAAATTATGTTTTCTTTCATGTAATTGGCAAGAGTCCATGAGCTAGTGACGTATGGGATATCAATACCCAAGATGTGGAACTCCACACAAGAGTCTCTAGAGAGGGAGGGATAAAAATAAACAACAGACATTTTCCGCTGAAAAAATAATCCACAACCCAAAATATAAGTTTATTCTTTAAATGACAAAAAAAACTTAAAACATCAGCAGAAGAATCAAACTGAAACAGCTGCCTGAAGAACTTTTCTATCAAAAACTGCTTCTGAAGAAGCAAATACATCAAAACGGTAGAATTTAGTAAATGTATGAAAAGAAGACCAAGTTGTCGCTTTGCAAATTTGATCAACTGAAGCTTCATTCTTAAAAGACTGATCTAGTAGCATGAGCTGTAATTCTCTGAGGCGGGGCCTGACCCGACTCCAAATAAGCTTGATGAATCAAAAGCTTTACCCAAGAAGCCAAGGAAATAGCAGAAACCTTCTGACCTTTCCTAGGACCAGAAAATATAACAAATAGACTAGAAGTCTTCCTGAAATCTTAGTAGCTTCATATAATATTTCAAAGCTCTCACCACATCCAAAGAATGCAAGGATTTTTTCAAAGAATTCTTAGGATTAGGACACAAGGAAGGGACAACAATTTCTCTACTAATGTTGTTAGAATTCACAACCTTAGGAAAAAATTTAAATGAAGTCCGCAAATCCACCTAATCCTGATGAAAAATCAGAAAAAGGAGATTCACAAGAAAGAGCAGATAGCTCAGAAACTCTTCTAGCAGAAGAGATGGCCAAAAGGAACAACACTTTCCAAGAAAAGTAGATAAATGTCCAAAGAATGCATAGGCTCAAAATGGAAGAGCCTGTAAAGCCCTCAAAACCAAATTAAGACTCCAAGGAGGAAAGATTGATTTAATGACAGGCTTAAAATGAACTAAAGCCTGTACAAAACAGTGAAAATCAGGAAGTTTAGCAATCTTTCTGTGAATAAAAAAGAAAGAGCAGAGATTTGTCCCTTCAAGGAACTTGCAGACAAACCCTTATCCAAACCATCCTGAAGAAACTGTAAAATTCTTGCAACTCTAAAAGAATGCCAAGATACTTTATGAGAACACCATGAAATGTAAGTCTTCCAAACTTGATAATAAATCTTTCTAGACAGATTTACGAGCTTGTAACATAGAGTTAAAGAAACCTCTATGACTTAGCACTAAGCAATCAATTTCCATACCTTCAAATTTAATGATTTGAGAACCTGATGAAAAAAGTCCAGCCTTAACGGAAGTGGCCAAGGTTGGCAGCTGGACATCCGAACAAGACCCGCATACCAAAACCTGTGATGCCATGCTGGAGCCACCAGCAACACAAATGATTGTTCCATGATGATTTTGGAAATCACTCTTGAAAGAAGAACTAGAGGCAGGAAAATATAAGCAGGTTGATAACACCAAGGAAGTGTCAGCGCACCCACTGCTTCCGTCTGAAAATCCCTGGACAGGCATCTGGGAAGTCTCTTGTTTAGATGAGAGGCCATCAGATCTATCTCTAGAAGACCCCATATCTGAACAATCTGAGAAAACACATCTGGATGGAGGGACCACTCCCCCGGATGTAAAGTCTGACGGGTGAGATAATCCGCCTCCCAATGTCTATACCTGGGATATGCACCGCAGAATTTAGACAGGAGCTGAATTCCGCCCAAGCAAGTATCCCAGATACTTCTTTCATAGCTTGTGGACTGCGAGTCCCACCCTGCTGATTGACAAATGCCACTGTCTGTGATATTGTCTGTTTAAAAATAAATGAACGGTTCTCTCTTCAACAGAGGCCAAAACTGAAGAGCTCTGAGAATTGCATGGAGTTCTAAAATATTGATTGATAATCTCGCCTCTTGAGATTTCCAAACCCCTTGTGCTGTCAGAGATCCCCAAACAGCTCCCCAACCTGAAAGACTTGCATCTGTAGTGATCACAGTCCAGGTTAGCCGAACAAAGAAGCCCCTTGAACTAAACGCTGGTGATTTAACCACCACATCAGAGAGTGTCGATTTAAGGATATTAATTGTGATATCTTTGTATAATCCCTGCACCATAGATTCAGCAAACAAAGCTGGAGAGGTCTCATGTGAAAATGAGCAAAGGGAATCGCGTCCGATGCTGCAGTCATGAGACCTAAATTTTCCATGCACATAACCACTGAAGGGAATGACTGAGACTGAAGGTGCCGACAGGCTGCAACCACTTTCAAACATCTCTTGTCTGTTAAAGACAGAGTCATGGACACTGAATCTATCTGGAAACCTAAAAAAGGTGACCCTTGTCTGAGGAATCAAGAAACTTTTTGGTAAATTGATCCTCCAACCATGCTTTCGAAGAAATAACACTAGTTGATTCGTGTGAGATTCTGTAGAACGTAAAGACTGAGCTAGTACCAAGATATTGTCCAAATAAGGAAACACTGCAATACCCTGCTCTCTGGTTTCCATAAAGCAGGGCACCTAGAACCTTTAAAAAAGATTCTTTGAGATGTTGCTAGTCCAAATGGAAGAGCAACAAATTGGTAATGCTTGTCTAGAAAAGAGAATCTCAGGAACTGATAATGATCTGAATGAATCGGAATATGAAGGTATACATTCTGCAAGTCCATTGTGGACCTAAAAAGTTCTTGCTGAATAAAAGGCAGAACAGTCCTTAAAGGCACCATTTGAAAGTTGGGACTCTTACATAATGATTCAAAATTTTCAGATCCAGAATTGGTCTCAATGAAATTTCCTTCTTTAGGACAATGAATAGATTTGAATAAAACCCCAGACCTTGTTCCTGAAAAGGAACTGGCATGACTACCCCTAAACTCCAGATCTGAAACACACTTCAGGAAAGCCTGAGCTTTAACTGGATTTACTGGGATGCGTGAGAGAAAAAAATCTTCTCACAGGAGGATTTACTCAGAATCCTATTCGATACCCCTGAGAGACAATACTCTGAAACCATTGATTTTGGACAGAATTTATCCAAACATCCTTGAAAAAAAACTTAATCTGTCTCCTACCAGCTGAGCTGGAATGAGAGTCGCACCTTCATGGGGACTTAAGGGCTGGCTTTTAGTTTCTTAAATGGGTTGGATTTATTCCAATTAATGAAGGTTTCAAATTGGAAACAGATTCCACAGGGAAGGATTAGGTTTTTGTTCCTTATTTGACAAAAAGAACTAAAATGATTAGAAGTTCTATATTTACCCTTAGGTCTCTTATTACCTTGGAAAGAAAGAGATAGCAATCTAGACTTAAAAAGTCATATCAGCATTCCAAGATTTAAGCCTCAAACTACTCTAGCTAAAAATAGCTAAAGACATAGATCTAACATCAAACTTGATGATATCAAAAAATGGCATCAGAACTCATTAATATGTTGCACTAACCGAACAATGCTAGATAAATCAAAATCCAATTCTTGTTGCGCTAATTCTCCAACAAAAATGTTGATGCAGCTGCAACATCAGCCAAAGAAATTGCTGAATATAAATAAGCTTTCCTTAGATAAGATTCAAGTTTCCTATCTAAAGGAACTTAAGTACTATCTGCTATAGGAATAAAGGTACGCTCAACAAGAGTAGAGATAGCCGCATCAACTTTGAGGATCTTTTCCAAAAACTCTATAGAAATTGCTGGTAAAAGGATACAATTTTTAAACCTTTAAGAAGGAATAAAAGAAGTACCAGGCTTATTCCAATCCTTAGAAATCATATCAGAAATAGCAACAGGAACAGGAAAAAAACCTCTGGAGTAACCACAGGAGGTTTAAAAAACAGAATTTATGCTTACCTGATAAATTACTTTCTCCAACGGTGTGTCCGGTCCACGGCGTCATCCTTACTTGTGGGAATATCTCTTCCCCAACAGGAAATGGCAAAGAGTCACAGCAAAAGCTGGCCATATAGTCCCTCCTAGGCTCCGCCCACCCCAGTCATTCGACCGACGTACAGGAGGAAAAAACCAGGAGAAACTATAGGGCGCCGTGGTGACTGTAGTTAGAGAAAATAATTCATCAAACCTGATTAAAAAACCAGGGCGGGCCGTGGACCGGACACACCGTTGGAGAAAGTAATTTATCAGGTAAGCATAAATTCTGTTTTCTCCAACATTAGTGTGTCCGGTCCACGGCGTCATCCTTACTTGTGGGAACCAATACCAAAGCTTTAGGACACGGATGAAGGGAGGGAGCAAATCAGGTTACCTAAACGGAAGGCACCACGGCTTGCAAAACCTTTCTCCCAAAAATAGCCTCCGAAGAAGCAAAAGTATCAAATTTGGCAAATTTGGCAAAAGTGTGCAGTGAAGACCAAGTCGCTGCCTTACATATCTGATCAACAGAAGCCTCGTTCTTGAAGGCCCATGTGGAAGCCACAGCCCTAGTGGAGTGAGCTGTGATTCTTTCAGGAGGCTGCCGTCCGGCAGTCTCGTAAGCCAATCGGATGATGCTTTTAAGCCAAAAGGAAAGAGAGGTAGAAGTCGCTTTTTGACCTCTCCTCTTACCAGAATAGACGACAAACAGAGAAGATGTTTGTCTGAAATCCTTTGTAGCTTCTAAATAGAATTTTAGAGCACGGACTACGTCCAAATTGTGCAACAAACGTTCCTTCTTTGAAACTGGATTCGGACACAAAGAAGGTACAACTATCTCCTGGTTAATATTTTTATTAGAAACAACCTTTGGAAGAAAACCAGGCTTAGTACGCAAAACCACCTTATCTGCATGGAACACCAGATAGGGCGGAGAACACTGCAAAGCAGATAACTCAGAAACTCTTCTAGCAGAAGAAATAGCAACCAAAAACAAAACTTTCCAAGATAACAACTTAATATCTATGGAATGTAGAGGTTCAAACGGAACCCCTTGAAGAACTGAAAGAACTAGATTTAGACTCCAGGGAGGAGTCAAAGGTCTGTAAACAGGCTTGATCCTAACCAGAGCCTGAACAAATGCTTGAACATCTGGCACAGCTGCCAGTCGTTTGTGTAATAAGACAGATACAGCAGAAATCTGTCCCTTTAGAGAACTCGCTGATAATCCTTTATCCAAACCTTCTTGTAGAAAGGAAAGGATCTTAGGAATTTTGAGCTTATTCCATAAGAATCCCTTGGATTCACACCAACAGATATATCTTTTCCATATTTTATGGTAAATTTTTCTCAAAGGTAGCTTCCATGGTGGAATCGAAGACATATTCACCAGGTCTGCATACCAAGTCCTGCGTGGCCACGCAGGAGCTATCAAGATCACCGGAGCCCTCTCCTGCTTGATCCTGGCTACCAGCCTGGGAATGAGAGGAAACGGTGGAAACACATAAGCTAGGTTGAAGGTCCAAGGCGCTACTAGTGCATCTACTAGAGTCGCCTTGGGATCCCTGGATCTGGACCCGTAGCAAGGAACCTTGAAGTTCTGACGAGACGCCATCAGATCCATGTCTGGAATGCCCCATAATTGAGTCAACTGGGCAAAGATCTCCGGGTGGTGCCCACTCCCCCGGATGGAAAGTCTGACGACTCAGGTAATCCGCTTCCCAGTTTTCCACACCTGGGATGTGGATCGCAGATAGGTGGCAGGAGTGATCCTCCGCCCATTGAATTATTTTTGTCACTTCTTTCATCGCCAGGGAACTCCTTGTTCCCCCCTGATGATTGATATAAGCAACAGTCGTCATGTTGTCTGATTGGAATCTTATGAATCTGGCCTTTGCTAGCTGAGGCCAAGCCCTGAGAGCATTGAATATCGCTCTCAGTTCCAGAATGTTTATCGGGAGAAGAGACTCTTCCCGAGACCATAGTCCCTGAGCTTTCAGGGATTCCCAGACCGCGCCCCAGCCCACTAGACTGGCGTCGGTCATGATGATCACCCACTCTGGTCTGCGGAAGCTCATTCCCTGGGACAGGTGGTCCAGGGTTAGCCACCAACGGAGTGAGTCTCTGGTCTTCTGATCTACTTGAATCACTGGAGACAAGTCTGTATAGTCCCCATTCCACTGTTTCAGCATGCACATTTGTAATGGTCTTAGATGAATTCGCGCAAAAGGAACTATGTCCATTGCTGCAACCATCAACCCTACTACTTCCATGCACTGAGCTACGGAAGGACGAGGAATAGAATGAAGAACTTGACAAGAAGTTTTGACTTTCTGACTTCTGTCAGGAAAATCCTCATTTCTAAAGAATCTATTATTGTTCCCAAGAAAGGAACTCTTGTCGACGGAGACAGGGAACTTTTTTCTATGTTCACCTTCCATCCGTGAGATCTGAGAAAGGCCAGAACGATGTCTGTATGAGCCTTTGCCTTTGTAAGAGACGACGCTTGTATTAGAATGTCGTCCAAGTAAGGTACTACTGCAATGCCCCTCGGTCTTAGAACCGCTAGAAGGGACCCGAGTACCTTTGTGATAAATCCTTGGAGCAGTGGCTAACCCGAATGGGAGGGCCACAAACTGGTAATGTTTGTCCAGAAAGGCGAACCTTAGGAACTGATAATGTTCTTTGTGGATAGGGATATGTAGATACGCATCCTTTAGATCCACGTTAGTCATAAATTGACCTTCCTGGATTGTAGGTAGAATCGTTCGAATGGTTTCCATTTTGAACGATGGTACTCTGAGAAATTTGTTTAGGATTTTTAAATCCAGAATTGGTCTGAAGGTTCCCTCTTTTTTGGGGACTACGAACAGATTTGAGTAAAATCCCATTCCTTGTTCCGCCATTGGAACTGGGTGTATCACTCCCATCTTTAACAGGTCTTCTACACAATGTAAGAATGCCTGTCTCTTTATTTGGTTTGAGGATAAGTGAGATATGTGGAACCTTCCCCTTGGGGTTAGTTCCTTGAATTCCAGGAGATAACCCTGAGAAACTATTTCTAGCGTCCAGGGATCCTGAACATCTCTTGCCCAAGCCTGAGCAAAGAGAGAGAGTCTGCCCCCTACTAGATCCGGTCCCGGATCGGGGGCTACTCCTTCATGCTGTTTTGTTAGCAGCAGCAGGCTTCTTGGCCTGCTTACCCTTGTTCCAGCCTTGCATCGGTTTCCAGGCTGGTTTGGTTTGTGAAGCGTTACTCTCTTGTTTAGAGGATGCAGAGTTAGAGGTCGGTCCGTTTCTGAAATTGCGAAAGGAACGAAAATTAGACTTATTCTTGGCTTTGAAAGGTCTATCTTGTGGAAGGGCGTGGCCCTTTCCCCCAGTGATGTCAGAAATAATCTCTTTCAATTCTGGCCCAAAGAGAGTTTTACCCTTGAAGGGGATATTAAGTAATTTTGTCTTGGAAGATACATCCGCTGACCAAGACTTTAGCCAAAGCGCTCTGAGCGCCACAATTGCAAACCCTGAATTTTTCGCCGCTAATCTAGCTAATTGCAAAGTGGCATCTAAAATAAAAGAATTAGCCAACTTGAGTGCGTGAACTCTGTCCATAACCTCCTCATACGGAGTCTCTCTACTGAGCGACTTTTCCAGTTCCTCGAACCAGAACCACCCTGCTGTAGTTACAGGAACAATGCACGAAATGGGTTGCAGGAGGTAACCTTGCTGTACAAAAATCTTTTTAAGCAAACCCTTCAATTTTTTATCCATAGGATCTTTGAAAGCACAATTATCCTCGATAGGGATAGTAGTGCGTTTGTTTAGAGTAGAAACTGCCCCCTCGACCTTAGGGACTGTCTGCCATAAGTCCTTTCTGGGGTCGACCATAGGAAATAATTTTCTAAATATAGGAGGGGGGACAAAAGGTATGCCGGGCCTCTCCCACTCCTTATTCACTATGTCCGCCACCCGCTTGGGTATAGGAAAAGCGTCGGGGTGCACCGGAACCTCTAGGAACTTGTCCATCTTGCATAATTTTTCTGGAATGACGAAGTTGTCACAATCATCCAGAGTAGATAACACCTCCTTAAGCAGTGCGCGGAGATGCTCTAATTTAAATTTAAATGTCACAACATCAGGTTCAGCCTGTTGAGGAATTCTACCTGAATCTGAAATTTCCCCATCTGACAAAACCTCCCTCATGGCCCCTTCAGATTGGTGTGAGGGTATGACAGAGCAATTATCACCAGCGCCTTCCTGCTCTTCAGTGTTTAAAACAGAGCAATCGCACTTTCTCTGATATGCAGGCATTTTGGATAAAATATTTGCTATGGAGTTATCCATTACAGCCGTCAATTGTTGCATGGTAATAAGCATTTGGTCGCGCTAGAAGTACTAGGGGCCTCCTGCGTGGGCAAAACTGGTGTAGACACAGAAGGAGATGATGTAGAACCATGTCTACTCCCTTCATCTGAGGAATCATCTTGGGCAATTTCATTATCTGTGGCAGTATTGTCCTTACTTTGTTTGGACGCTATGGCACAATTATCACACAATTTTGAAGGGGGAGACACATTGGCTTTCATACATATAGAACATAGCTTATCTGAAGGTGCAGACATGTTAAACAGGCTTAAACCTGTCAATAAAGTACAAAAAAACATTTTAAAACAAAACGTTACTGTCTCTTTAAATTTTAAACAGTACACACTTTATTACTGAATATGTGAAAAAGTATGAAGGAATTGTTCAATTACCAAATTTTCACCACAGTGTCTTAAAGCATTCAAAGTATTGCACACCAATTTTCAAAGCTTTAACCCTTAAAATAAAGAAACCAGAGCCGGTTACAGTTTTAACCCCTCTACAGTCCCAGCTACAGCCTTTTCTGCGACTTTACCAAACCCAGAGGGGAATAGGATACCAAATAAGCCTTCTAGGAACTTTTCCAACTACTTTGGGATCCTCACACATGCATCTGCATGTCTGCTCTCAAAAAGTAACTGCGCAGTAATGGCGCGAAAATGAGGCTCAGCCTACAACTGGGAAGGCCCTTCCTGACTGGAAAGGTGTCTAACACAGTGCCTGACGTTAAAAAACGTTCCCCAAGCTTATAAGTGTGAATTACAAGCATAAACATGTATAAAATGCCCAAATAAAGCAATCGATTTTGCCCATAAAAGTGTCTACCAGTTAATAGCCCATATTAAGCCCTTTATTCTGTTTGAGACTAAGAAAATGGCTTACCGGTCCCCATGAGGGGAAATGACAGCCTTCCAGCATTACACAGTCTTGTTAGAAATATGGCTAGTCATACCTTAAGCAGAAAAAGTCTGCTAACTGTTCCCCCAACTGAAGATACTTCATCTCAACAGTCCTTGTGGAAACAGTACCCGATTTTAGTTACTGTCTGCTAAAATCATCTTCCTCTCACAAACAGAATTCTTCATCTTTTTCTGTTTCAGAGTAAATAGTACATACCAGCACTATTTTAAAATAACAAACTCTTGATAGTAGAATAAAAAACTACAACTAAAACACCACATACTCTTAACCATCTCCGTGGAGATGTTGCCTGTGCAACGGCAAAGAGAATGACTGGGGTGGGCGGAGCCTAGGAGGGACTATATGGCCAGCTTTTGCTGGGACTCTTTGCCATTTCCTGTTAGGGAAGAGATATTCCCACAAGTAAGGATGACGCCGTGGACCGGACACACCAATGTTGGAGAAAATAATTTACTAAATCTAATATCAAGAGGACTAGTTTCCGCGATATCCAAAATAATTAACACTTCTTTAACAAAGAACGAAAATACTTCATTTTAAATAAATAAGTAGATTTGTTAGTGTCAATATCCGAGGAAGGATCTTCTGAATCAGATAGATCCTCATCAGAGGAGGATAATTCATTATGTTGTCGGTCATTTGAAATTTCATCAACCTTATGAGAAGTTTTAAAAGACCTTTATATTAATTAGAAGGCAGAATAGCAGACAAAGCCTTCTGAATAGAATCAGTAACAAATTCTTTAAATTTCATAGGTATAACACGTACATTAAAAGTTGAAGGAACAACAACAGGCAATGTACTATTTACTGATGGACACAATATCTGCATGTAAAAGTTTATCATGATATCCAATATAAATGACATTCGGAAATATAATGCACTTAGCTTTAGTAGAACCGACATCAGGCAGCAAAGTTCCAACAGATACTTCTGAGGCAGGATCAGCTTGAGACATCTTGCAAAATGTAAAACAAAAAAACAACATATAAAGCAAAATCTGTCAATTTCCTTATATAACAGTTTCCAGAATGGGAAAAAATGCAAATAACATAGCCCTCTGACATAGAAAAAGGCAAGAGGCAAATAGCAATGGAGTATTAAATTAATGAAAAAATTTGGCGGCAAGTATGATGCACAACGTAACTGAAAATTTTTAGACGCCAACAACATCCGGAAAGGACACACTCGCGTCACTTACGACGCATCTATGTGTAAAGACTCAGCGTCAACTACAACGCCGGAAATGACGAACTTACATCAATGAATGTACTTTCGCGCCAACAAATTCTCACACCAAGAATGACGCAATAAAGTCTAGCATTTGGCGCACCCGCGGGCCTAATACTGCCTGCAAACTGCAAGAAAAATGTAGTCAATTTTGAAAAAAAGACTAAACCCCAGGTAAGAAAAATATTTCTTAAAATGTTTATTTCCCCAAATATGAAACTGACAGTCTGCAAAAGGAAATACATAAACCTGACTCATGGCAAATATAAGTACAATACATATATTTAGAACTTTATATAAATGCATAAAGTGCCAAACCATAGCTGGGGTGTCTTAAAGGGACATGCCACCCACATTTTTTCTTTTTTGATTTAGAAAGAGAATGCCATTTTAAACATCTTTCTAATTTACTTATATTATCTAATTTGTTTTATTCTCTTGATATTCTTTGCTGAAAAGCATATCTAGATATGCTCACTAGCTGCTGATTGGTTGCTGCACATAGAAGCTTCATGTGATTGGCTCACCATGTGCATTGCTTTTTCATCAACTAAGGATATTTAAAAAATGAAGCAAAATAAATAATGGAAGTAAATTGTAATGTTGTTTAAATTTTTATTCTCTATCTGAATCATGAAAGAAAGATTTTGGGTTTAGTGGCCCTTTAAGTAATAAAAAACATACTTACCGAAAAGACACCCATCCACATAAAGCAGATAGCCAAACCAGTACTGAAACAGTTATCAGTAGAGGTAAAGGTATATGAGAGTATATCGTCGATCTGAAAAGGGAGGTAGGAGATGAATCTCTACGACCGATAACAGAGAACCTATGAAATAACATAATTTATGTAAGAACTTACCTGATAAATTCATTTCTTTCATATTGGCAAGAGTCCATGAGCTAGTGACGTATGGGATATACAATCCTACCAAGAGGGGCAAAGTTTCCCAAACCTCAAAATGCCTATAAATACACCCCTCACCACACCCACAATTCAGTCCACGGATCATCCATTACTTGTGGGATATTCTCCTTCCCAACAGGAAGTTGCAAGAGGATCACCCAGAGCAGAGCTGTCTATATAGCTCCTCCCCTAACTACCATATCCAGTCATTCGACCGAAGACAAGCAAGAGAAAGGGGCCGTGAACTGGATACACCACAAGAGAAAGAAATTTATCAGGTAAGCATAAATTATGTTTTCTCTTGTAAGGTGTATCCAGTCCACGGATCATCCATTACTTGTGGGATACCAATACGAAAGCTAAAGTACACGGATGAAGGGAGGGACAAGGCAGGTATTTAAACGGAAGGTACCACTTCTCTCTTACTACTTCCATGCTTATCGAGAGTTGCAAGAGAATGACTGGATATGGCAGTTAGGGGAGGAGCTATATAGACAGCTCTGCTGTGGGTGATCCTCTTGCAACTTCCTGTTGGGAAGGAGAGTATCCCACAAGTAATGGATGATCCGTGGACTGGATACACCTTACAAGAGAAAATGAATTTATCAGGTAAGTTCTTACATAAATTATGTTTTCTTTCATGTAATTGGCAAGAGTCCATGAGCTAGTGACGTATGGGATAGCAATACCCAAGATGTGTATCTGCACTCAAGAGTCACTAGAGAGGGAGGGAATAAAATAAAAACAGCCATTTTCTGCTGAACAAATTAATCCACAACCCAAAAAAATAAGTTTATTTTCATAATTGAAAGAAAAAAACTTAAATCAAAAGCAGAAGAATCAAACTGAAACAGCTGCCTGAAGAACTTTTCTACCAAAAACTGCTTCCGAAGAAGCAAATACATCAAAACGGTAGAATTTAGTAAATGTATGCAAAGAGGACCAAGTTGCCGCTTTGCAAATCTGATCAACTGAAGCTTCATTCTTAAAAGCCCACGAAGTGGAGACTGGTCTAATAGAATGAGCTGTAATTCTCTGAGGCAGGGCCTGACCCGACTCCAAATAAGCTTGATGAATCAAAAGTTTCAACCAAGAAGCCAAGGAAATAGCAGAAGCCTTCTGACCTTTCCTAGGACCAGAAAATAAAACAAATAGACTGGAAGTCTTCCTGAAATCTTTAGTAGTTTCCACATAATATTTCAAAACTCTTACCACATCCAAAGAATGTAAGGATCTTTTCAAAGAATTCTTAGGATTAAGACATAAGGATTTCTCTATTAATGTTGTTAGAATTCACAACCTTAGGTAAAAATTGAAAAACAAAATTTATGCTTACCTGATAAATTTCTTTCTCTTGTGGTGTATCCAGTCCACGGATTCATCCATTACTTGTGGGATATTCTCCTTCCCAACAGGAAGCTGCAAGAGGATCACCCACAGCAGAGCTGTCTATATAGCTCCTCCCCTAACTGCCACCTCCAGTCATTCGACCGAAGACAAGCAAGAGAAAGGAGAAACTATAGGGTGCAGTGGTGGCTGTAGATTAAAAATAAAAAACACCAGCCTTAAAATGACAGGGCGGGCCGTGGACTGGATACACCACAAAAGAAAATTTTTTATCAGGTAAGCATAAATTTTGTTTTCTCTTGTAAGGTGTATCCAGTCCACAGATTCATCCATTACTTGTGGGATACCAATACCAAAGCTATAGGACACGGATGAAGGGAGGGACAAGGCAGGCGCTTAAACGGAAGGCACCACTGCCTGTAAGACCTTTCTCCCAAAAATAGCCTCCGAAGAAGCAAAAGTATCAAATTCATAGAATTTAGAAAAAGTATGAAGCGAAGACCAAGTCGCCGCCTTACAAATCTGTTCAACAGAAGCCTCATTTTTAAAAGCCCATTTGGAAGCCGCCGCTCTAGTGGAATGAGCTGTAATTCTTTCAGGAGGCTGCTGGCCAGTAGTCTCATAAGCTAAGCGAATAATACTTCTTAAAGGGACACTCAGGTTAAATTAAATTTTCATGATTCAGATACAGCATGTAATTTTAAACAACTTTCCAATTTACTTCCATTAAAAAAAATGTGCACAGTCTTTTATATTTTCAATTTTTGAGTCACCAAATCCTACTGAGCATGTGCAAGAATTCACAGACTATACGTATATGCATTTGTGATTGGCTGATTGCTATCACATGGTACAAGGGGAGTGGAAATATACATAACTTTAAAATTGGTTATATAAAAAAAAATCTACTACTCATTTGAAGTTCAGACTAAGTGCTATTGCATTGTCTTGTTATCTTGCATTTGTTGATTATGCAAATCTAATGTGTTGACTGGTCCTTTAACCAAAAGGAAAGAGAAGTTGCTGAAGTCTTCTGGCCTTTCCTCTGTCCAGAGTAGACAACAAACAATGCAGATGTTTGACGAAAATCTTTAGTAGCTTGTAAATAAAACTTTAAAGCGCAAACCACGTCAAGATTGTGTAATAGACGTTCCTCTTTTGAAGAAGGATTAGGACACAGTGACGGAACAACAATCTCCTAATTGATATTCTTATTAGATACCACCTTAGGAAGAAACCCAGGTTTGGTACGCAAAACTACCTTATCTGCATGGAAGATCAGATAAGGGGAATCACACTGTAAGGCAGATAACTCTGAAACTCTTCGAGCCGAAGAGATAGCTACCAAAAACAGAACTTTCCAAGATAAAAGCTTGATATCTATGGAATGTAGAGGTTCAAACAGAACCCCTTGAAGAACTTTAAGAACTAAATTTAAACTCCATGGCGGAGCAACAGGTTTAAACACAGGCTTGATTCTAACTAAAGCCTGACAAAACGCCTGAACGTCTGGAACATACGCCAGACGCTTGTGCAAAAGAATAGACATAGCAGAAATCTGTCCCTTTAAGGAACTAGCTGACAATCCCTTCTCCAATCCTTCTTGGAGAAAACATAATATCCTGGGAATCCTGACTTTACTCCGTGAGTAACCCTTGGATTCACACCAATGAAGAAATTTACACCATATCTTATGATAGATTTTCCTGGTGACAGGCTTTCGAGCCTGATTTAAGGTATCAATGACCGATTCGGAGAAACCACGTTTTGATAAAATCAAGCGTTCAATCTCCAAACAGTCAGACGCAGAGAAAACACAATTTATGCTTACCTGATAAATTTATTTCTCTTGTGGTGTATCCAGTCCACGGATCATCCATTACTTGTGGGATATTCTCATTCCCAACAGGAAGTTGCAAGAGGACACCCACAGCAGAGCTGTAATATAGCTCCTCCCCTAAATGTCATAGCCAGTCATTCGACCGAAAACAAGCCGAGAAAGGAGGAACCATAGGGTGTAGTGGTTACTGTAGTTTAAATTTAAAAATTACCTGCCTTAAAATGACAGGGCGGGCCGTGGACTGGATACACCACAAGAGAAATAAATTTATCAGGTAAGCATAAATTGTGTTTTCTCTTGTAAGGTGTATCCAGTCCACGGATCATCCATTACTTGTGGGATACCAATACCAAAGCTAAAGTACACGGATGAAGGGAGGGACAAGGCAGGAACTTAAATGGAAGAAACCACTGCCTGTAAAACCTTTCTCCCAAATATAGCCTCCGAAGAAGCAAAAGTATCAAATTTGTAAAATTTTGAAAAAGTATGAAGCGAAGACCAAGTCGCCGCCTTGCAAATCTGTTCAACAGAAGCCTCATTTTTAAAGGCCCAAGTGGAAGCCACAGCTCTAGTGGAATGAGCTGTAATCCTTTCAGGAGGCTGCTGTCCAGCAGTCTCATAGGCTAAGCGGATTAAGCTTCTTAGCCAAAAAGAAAAAGAGGTTGCCAAAGCCTTTTGACCTCTCCTCTGTCCAGAGTAGATAACAAACAAAGCAGATGTTTGACGAAAATCTTTAGTAGCTTGTAAGTAAAACTTTAAAGCACAGACCACGTCCAGATTGTGTAACACAAGGATGGAACCACAATCTCTTGATTGATATTCTTGTTAGATACCACCTTAGGTAAGAACCCAAGTTTGGTACGCAGGACTACCTTATCTGTATGAAAAATCAGATAAGGAGAATCACATTGTAAGGCAGATAGCTCAGAGACTCTACGAGCCGAGGAAATAGCTACCAAAAAAAAAAAAAAAAAAAAAGAACTTTCCAAGATAAAAGTTTGATATCTATGGAATGAAGAGGTTCAAACGGAACTCCTTGAAGAACCTTAAGAACCAAGTTTAAGCTCCATGGTGGAGCAACAGGTTTAAACAAAAGGCTTGATTCAAACTAAAGCCTGACAAAATGCCTGAACGTCTGGAACATCTGCCAGACGCTAGTGCAATAGAATAGACAGAGCAAAAATCTGTCGCCTTAAGAAACTAGCTGACAATCCTTTTTCCAAACCTTCTTGGAGAAAAGATAAAATCCTAGGAATCCTGACCTTACTCCATGAGTAACCCTTTGATTCACACCAATAAAGATATCTACGCCATACCTTATGGTACATTTTCCTGGTGACAGGCTTTCGTGCCTGTATTAAGGTATCAATAACTGACTCGGAGAAGCCACGCTTTGATAAAATCAAGCATTCAATCTCCAGGCAGTCAGCCTCAGAGAAATTAGATTTGGATGGTTGAAAGGACCCTGAAGTAGAAGGTCCTGTCTCAGAGGCAGAGACCATGGTGGAAAGGATGACATGTCCACTAGATCTGCATACCAGGTCCTGCGTGGCCACGCAGGTGCTATCAGAATCACCGATGCTCTCTCCTGCTTGATCTTGGCAATCAGTCGAGGGAGCAGAGGAAACGGTGGAAACACATAAGCCAGGTTGAAAGACCAGGGCGCTGCTAGAGTATCTATCAGTGTCGCCTTGGGATCCCTGGACCTGGATCCGTAACACGGAAGCGTGGCGTTATGGCGAGACGCCATGAGATCCAGTTCTGGGTTGCCCCAAAGGAGAATCAGTTGTGCAAATACCTCCGGATGGAGTTCCCACTCTTCCGGATGAAAAGTCTGACGACTTAGAAAATCCGCCTCCCAGTGCTCTACACCTGGGATATGGATAGCTGATAGGTGGCAAGAGTGAATCTCTGCCCAGTGAATTATTTTTGAAACTTCTAACATCTCTAGGGAACTTCTTGTTCCCCCTCGATGGTTGATGTAAGCTACAGTCGTGATGTTGACCGACTGAAATATGATGTACCTCAGAGTTGCTAACTGAGGCCAAACCTGAAGAGCCTTGAATATCGCTCTTAGTTCCAGAATATTTATTGGAAAGAGAGACTCCTCCTGAGTCCACGATCCCTGAGCCTTCAGGGAGTTCCAGACTGCACCCCAACCTAGAAAGCTGGCATTTGTTGTTACAATAGTCCAATCTGGCCTGCAAAGGTCATACCTTTGGACAGATGGACCCGAGATAGCCACCAGGGAAGAGGATCCCTGGTCTCTTGGTCCAGATTCAGTTGAGGGGCCAAATCTGTGTAATCCCCGCTCCACTGACTGAGCCTGCATAGTTGCAGTGGTCTGAGATGTAAGCGTGCAAACGGCACTATGTCCATTGCCGCTACCATTAAGTCGATTACTTCCATACACTGAGCCACCAAAGGGCGCGGAATGGAATGAAGAACCCGACAGGAATTTAGAAGCTTTGATAACCTGGACTCCGTCAAGGTAAATTTTCATTTCTACAGAATCTATCAGAGTCCCTAGAAAGGAAACTCTTGTGAGTGGGGATAGAGAACACTTTTCCTCGTTCACTTTCCACCCATGCGACCTCAGAAATGCCAGTACTACGTCCGTATGAGACTTGGCAATTTGGAAGTTTGACGCCTGTATCAGGATGTCGTCTAAATAAGGGGCTACTACTATGCCCCGTGGCCTTAGGACCGCCAAAAGCGACCCAAGAACCTTTGTAAAGATTCTTGGGGCTGTAGCTAATCCAAAGGGAAGAGCTACAACTGGTAATGTCTGTCTTGAAAGGCAAACCTGAGAAACCGATGATGATCTTTGTGTATCGGAATGTGAAGATAAGCATCCTTTAGATCCACTGTAGTCATATATTGACCCTCCTGGATCAGTGGTAGGATGGTACGAATAGTTTCCATCTTGAACGACAGAACTTTGAGGAATTTGTTTAAGATCTTTAGATCCAAAATCGGTCTGAAGGTTCCCTCTTTTTTGGGAACCACAAACAGATTTGAGTAAAAACCCTGTTCCTGTTCCTCCTTTGGAACTGGATGGATCACTCCCATAACTAGGAGGTCTCGTACACAGTGTAAGAATGCCTCACTCTTTATCTGGTTTGCAGATAATTGTGAAAGGTGAAATCTCCCTTTTGGGGGGGAAGCTTTGAAGTCCAGAAGATATCCCTGGGATATAATTTCCAACGCCCAGGGATCCTGAACATCTCTTGCCCACGCCTGGGCGAAGAGTGAAAGTCTGCCCCCTACTAGATCCGTTACCGGATACCGGCTTTTTGACCTGCTTACCTTTTTTCCAGGTCTGGTTTGGTCTCCAGACCGTCTTGGATTGAGCAAAAGTTCCCTCTTGTTTATTATTAGAGGATGTTGATGCCGCACCTGCCTTGAAGTTTCGAAAGGCACGAAAATTAGACTGTTTGGCCCTAGATTTGGACCTGTCCTGAGGAAGGGCACAACCTTTTCCTCCCGTGATATCAGCAATAATCTCCTTCAAACCAGGCCCGAATAGGGTCTGCCCCTTGAAGGGAATGTAAAGTAGCTTAGATTTTAAAGTCACGTCAGCTGACCATGATTTAAGCCATAGCGCTCTGCGCCTGTATAGCAAAACCAGAATTCTTAGCCGTTAGTTTATTCAAATGAACAATGGCATCAGAAATAAAATAATTGGCTAGCTTAAGTGCTCTAAGTTTGCCAAGTATGTCATCCAATGGAGTCTCTACCTGTAAAGCCTCTTCCAGAGACTCAAACCAGTACGCCGCAGCAGCAGTGACAGGGGCAATGCATGCAATGGGCTGTAGGATAAAACCTTGTTGAACAAATATTTTCTTAAGGTAACCTTCTAATTTTTTATCCATTGGCTCTAAAAAAGCACAACTGTCCTTGACAGGGATAGTAGTACGCTTTGCTAGAGTAGAAACTGCTCCCTCCACCTTAGGGACTGTCTGCCATAAGTCCCGTGTGGTGGCGTCTATTGGAAAACATTTTTCTAAAAATAGGAGGGGAAGAGAACGGCACACCTGGTCTATCCCATTCCTTATTAATAATTTCTGTAAACCTTTTAGGTATTGGAAAAACATCAGTACACACCGGCAAATTTCTCTGGCACTGCAATGGTATCACAGTCATTCAGAGCAGCTAAAACCTCCCTAAGTAACACGCGGAGGTGTTCAAGCTTAAATTTAAATGTAGAAATATTAGAATCAGGTATCTTTCCTGAGTCATTAACATCACCCACTGACTGAAGCTCTCCTTCCTCAGCTTCTGCATATTGTGCGGCAGTATCAGACATGGTTCTTAAAGCGTCAGTATGCTCTGTATTTTGTCTCACCCCAGAGCTATCTCGCTAACCTCTAAGTTCAAGTAGTCTGACTAATACCGCTGACAGTGTATTATCCATGACTGCCGCCATGTCTTGTAAAGTAAACGCTATGGGCGCCCTAGATGTACTTGGCGCCATTTGAGCGTGAGTCCCTTGGGCGGGAGTCAAAGGGTCTGACACGTGGGGAGAGTTAGTCGGCATAACTTTCCCCTCGTCAGATTCCTCTGGTGATAAGTTTTTTAAAAACAGAATATGATCTTTATTGCATAAAATGAAATCAGTACATTTGGTACACATTCTAAGAGGGGGTTCCACCATGGCTTTTAAACATAATGAACAAGGAGTTTCTTCTATGTCAGACATGTTTATACAGACTAGCAAGCTTGGAAAACACTTTAAATCAAGTTAACAAGCAAATATAAAAAACGGTACTGTGCCTTTAAGAGAAACAAATTTTGTCAGAATTTGAAAAACAGTGAAAAAATGCAGTAAATCAAACGAATTTTTTACAGTGTATGTAATAGGCTAACAGAGCATTGCACCCATTTGCAAATGGATGATTAACCCCTTAGTTCAAAAAACGGATCAAAAAAACGAAATAGACTTTTTTTTGTTTTGTTTTTTTTTTGTTTTTTTTTGTTTTGTTTTTTAACAGTCACAACCAACTGCCGCAGCAAGCTGTGGTCCTACCTTCCCCAATAAACGACTTTGGAAAGCCTTTGAGCCCTTTAGAGATGTCCTATAGCATACAGGGGACTCCTGAGGGAAGCTGGATGTCACAGTTTGTAATTTTAACTGCACCAACTGTAACTTTTATACTATAACAGTGGAAAGCCTCAGTAAAACTGTTTCTAGTCAAAATTTAAGCCAGCCATGTGGAAAAAACTAGGCCCCAATAAAGTTTTATCACCAATGCATATATAAAAACGATTAAACATGCCAGCAAACGATTATATTGCAATATCATAAGGGTATTACCCCTGGGAGTAAGCATGATACCAGTCGTTATTAAATCACTGTATTCAGGCTTAACTTACATTAATCCGGTATCAGCAGCATTTTCTAGTGTTTTCCATCTCTAGAAAAAATTATAACTGCACATACCTGATAGCAGAATAAACTGCACGCCATTCTCTCGCTGAAGTTACCTCATCTGTGTAATCCCCTCAGACATATGTGAGAATAGCAATGGATCTTAGTTACAACCTGCTAAGATCATAGAAACCTCAGGCAGATTCTTCTTCTATTTACTGCCTGAGATAAAATAGCACAACTCCGGTACTATTTAAAAATAACAAACTTTTGATTGAAGAAAATAAACTATATTTAACCACTCTCTCTTACAACATCCTAGCTTGTTGAGAGTTGCAAGAGAATGACTGGGTATGACAGTTAGGGGAGGAGCTATATTACAGCTCTGCTGTGGGTGTCCTCTTGCAACTTCCTGTTGGGAATGAGAATATCCCACAAGTAATGGATGATCCGTGGACTGGATACACCTTACAAGAGAAATTAGATTTGGATGGTTGAAAGGACCCTGAAGTAGAAGGTCCTGTCTCAGCGGTAGAGTCCATGGTGGAAGGGATGACATGTCCACCACATCTGCATACCAAGTCCTGCGTGGCCACGCAGGTGCTATCAAAATCACTGAAGCTCCCTCCTGCTTGATCTTGGCAATCAGACGAGGGAGCAGAGGAAACGGTTGAAACACATAAGCCAGGTTGAAAGACCAAGGCGCTGCTAGAGCATCTATCAGCGCTGCCTTGGGATCCCTGGACCTGGATCCGTAACAAGGAAGCTTGGCGTTCTGACGAGACGCCATGAGATCCAATTCAGGTTTGCCCCAAAGTTGAATCAACTGTGCAAACACCTGTGGATGGAGTTCCAACTCCCCCAGATGAAAAGTCTGTCGACTTAGAAAATCCGCCTCCCAGTTCTCTACTCCTGGGATATGGATAGCTGATAGATGGCAAGAGTGAACCTCTGCCCATAGAATTATTTTTGAAACCTCCAACATTGCTAGGGAACTCCTTGTTCCCCCTTGATGGTTGATGTAGGCTACAGTCGTGATGTTGTTCGACTGAAATCTGATGAACCTGACCGCAGCTAGCTGAGGCCAAGCCTGAAGAGCATTGAATATCGCTCTTAGTTCCAGAATGTTTATCGGTAGGAATGTCTCCTCCTGAGTCCACAAGCCCTGAGTCTTCAGGGAGTTCCAGACTGCACCCCAGCCCAGAAGGCTGGCATCTGTCGTTACAATTGTCCAATCTGGCCTGCGGAAGGTCATACCCTTGGACAGATGGACCCGAGATAACCACCAGAGAAGAGAATCCCTGGTCTCTTGATCCAGATTTAGTAGAGGGGACAAATCTGTGTAATCCCCATTCCACTAACTGAGCATGCACAATTGCAGCGGTCTGAGATGTAGGCGGGCAAACGGCACTATGTCCATTGCCGCTACCATTAAGCCGATTACTTCCATACACTGAGCCACTGAAGGGCGAGAAGTAGAATAAAGAACACGGCAGGAGTTTAGAAGTTTTGACAACCTGGCCTCTGTCAGGTAAATCTTCATTTCTACAGAATCTATCAGAGTTCCTAGGAAGGAAACTCTTGTGAGAGGGGATAGAGAACTTTTTTTCTTCATTCACTTTCCACCCATGCGACCTCAGAAATGCCAGAACAATGTCTGTATGGGACCTGGCGATTTGAAAATTCGATGCCTGTATTAGAATGTCGTCTAGGTAAGGGGCTACTGCTATACCCCGCGGCCTTAGGACCGCTAGGAGTGACCCCAGAACCTTCGTAAAGATTCTTGGTGCCGTAGCTAACCCAAAGGGAAGAGCCACAAACTGGTGATGCCTGTCTAGGAAGGCGAACCTGAGAAACCGATGATGATCTCTGTGTATCGGAATGTGCAGATAAGCATCCTTTAAGTCCATGGTAGTCATGTATTGACCCTCCTGGATCATAGGTAGGATGGTTCGAATAGTCTCCATCTTGAAGGATGGGACCCTGAGAAATTTGTTTAGGATCTTGAGATCTAAGATTGGTCTTAAGGTTCCCTCTTTCTTGGTAACCACAAACAGATTTGAATAGAAGCCTTGCCCCTGTTTCTCCTTTGGAACTGGGTGGATCACTCCCATAACTAGGAGGTCTTGAACACAATGTAAGAATGCCTCTCTCTTTATCTGGTTTGCAGATAATTGTGAGAGATGAAATCTTCATTTTGGGGAAGAAGCTTTGAAGTCCAGAAGATATCCCTGGGACACAATTTCCAATGCCATGGGATCCTGGACATCTCTTGCCCAAGCCTGGGCGAAGAGAGAAAGTCTGCCACCTACTAGATCCGTTACCAGATCGGGGGCTGATCTTTCATGCTGTCTTAGAGGCAGCAGCAGGTTTTTTGGCCTGCTTTCCTTTGTTCCAAGCCTGGTTAGGTCTCCAGACCGGCTTGGACTGGGCAAAATTTCCCTCTTGTTTTGTATTAGAGGAAGTTGCAGCTACGCCACTCTTGAAGTTTCGAAAGGCACAAAAATTAGGCTGTTTGGTCCTTAATTTGTTGGACCTATCCTGAGGAAGGGCGTGACCTTTTCCTCCAGTAATATCAGAAATGATCTCCTTCAGTCCAGGCCCGAATAGGGTCTGCCCTTTGAAGGGAATGTTGAGAAGCTTAGACTTTAAAGTAACGTCAGCTGACCAGGATTTAAGCCATAGCGCCCTACGCGCCTGAATAGCAAAACCTGAGTTCTTAGCCGTTAGTGGTTAAATGAACAACGGCGTCAGAAACAAATGAATTGGCTAGCTTAAGGGCTTTAAGCTTGTCAAGGATATCATCCAATGGGGTTTCTACCTGTAGAGCCTCTTCTAAAGACTCAAACCAGAAGGCCGCAGCAGCAGTGACAGGGGCAATGCATGCAAGGGGCTGGAGAATAAAACCATGTTGAATAAAACTTTTCTTAAGGTAACCCTCTAATTTTTTGTCCATTGGGTCTAGAAAAGCACAACTGTCCTCGACAGGGATAGTGGTACACTTCGCTAGAGTCGAGACTGCTCCCTCCACCTTAGCGACCGTTTGCCACAAGTCCAGTGTAGCGGCATCTATGGGAAACATCTTTTTAAAAACAGGAGGGGGAGAGAACGGTACACCTGGTCTATCCCATTCCTTAGTAATAATTTCTGAAAACCTCTTAGGTATTGGAAAAACATCAGTGTAAACAGGCACTGCGTAGTATTTATCCAATTTACACAATTTCTCTGGGACTACAATGGCGTCACAGTCATCCAGAGTTGCTAAAACCTCCCTGAGTAACATGCGGAGGTGTTCAAGCTTAAATTTAAATGTAGACATATCAGAATCAGGTTGAAGTGTCTTCCCTGAGTCAGAAAAAACATAATTTATGCTTACCTGATAAATCTATTTCTCTTGTAGTGTATCCAGTCCACGGATCATCCATTACTTATGGGATATTAACTCCTCCCCAACAGGAAGTGCAAGAGGATTCACCCAGCAGAGCTGCTATATAGCTCCTCCCCTAACTGCCATTACCAGTCATTCGACCGAAAACATGCAGAGAAAGGAAAACCATAGGGTACAGTGGTGACTGTAGTTTAATGGAAAAATTACCTGCCTTAAAGTGACAGGGCGGGCCGTGGACTGGATACACTACAAGAGAAATAAATTTATCAGGTAAGCATAAATTATGTTTTCTCTTGTTAAGTGTATCCAGTCCACGGATCATCCATTACTTATGGGATACCAATACCAAAGCTAAAGTACACGGATGACGGGAGGGACAGGCAGGCTCTTTATACGGAAGGAACCACTGCCTGAAGAACCTTTCTCCCAAAAACAGCCTCCGAAGAAGCAAAAGTGTCAAATTTGTAAAATTTGGAAAAAGTATGAAGAGAAGACCAAGTTGCAGCCTTGCAAATCTGTTCAACAGAAGCCTCATTCTTAAAGGCCCAAGTGGAAGCCACAGCTCTAGTAGAATGAGCTGTAATTCTTTCAGGAGGCTGCTGTCCAGCAGTCTCATAGGCTAACCGTATTATGCTACGAAGCCAAAAGGAGAGAGAGGTAGCCGAAGCTTTTTGACCTCTCCTCTGACCAGAATAAACGACAAACAGGGAAGACGTTTGTCGAAAATCCTTAGTTGCCTGTAGATAAAATTTCAGGGCACGGACTACATCTAGATTGTGTAGCAGACGTTCCTTTTTCGAAGAAGGATTAGGACACAAAGATGGAACCACAATCTCTTGATTGATATTCCTGTTAGTGACCACCTTAGGTAGGAACCCAGGTTTAGTACGCAGAACTACCTTGTCTGAATGAAAAATCAGATAAGGAGAATCACAATGTAAGGCAGATAACTCAGAGACTCTTCGAGCCGAGGAAATCGCCATTAAAAACAGAACTTTCCAAGATAACAACTTGATATCAATGGAATGAAGGGGTTCAAACGGAACCCCCTGTAAAACATTAAGAACTAAGTTCAAACTCCATGGTGGAGCAACAGTTTTAAACACAGGCTTGATCCTAGCTAAAGCCTGACAAAAAGCTTGAACGTCCGGAACTTCTGACAGACGTTTGTGTAAAAGAATGGACAGAGCTGAAATCTGTCCCTTTAAGGAACTAGCGGATAAACCCTTTTCTAAACCTTCTTGTAGAAAAGACAATATCCTCGGAATCCTAACCTTACTCCATGAGTAACTCTTGGATTCGCACCAATATAAGTATTTGCGCCATATCTTATGGTAAATCTTTCTGGTAACAGGCTTCCTAGCCTGTATTAAGGTATCAATAACTGACTCAGAAAAAACACGTTTTGATAAAATCAAGCGTTCAATTTCCAAGCAGTCAGCTTCAGAGAAATTAGATTTTGATGTTTGAAGGGACCCTGGATCAGAAGGTCCTGTTTCAGAGGTAGCAACCAAGGTGGACAGGATGACATGTCCACTAGATCTGCATACCAAGTCCTGCGTGGCCATGCAGGCGCTATTAGAATCACTGATGCTCTCTCCTGTTTGATTCTGGCAATCAATCGAGGAAGCATCGGGAAGGGTGGAAACACATAAGCCATCCCGAAGGTCCAAGGTGCTGTCAAAGCATCTATCAGAACTGCTCCCGGATCCCTGGATCTGGACCCGTAACGAGGAAGCTTGGCGTTCTGTCGAGACGCCATGAGATCTATCTCTGGTTTGCCCCAACGTCGAAGTATTTGGGCAAAGACCTCCGGATGAAGTTCCCACTCCCCCGGATGAAAAGTCTGACGACTTAAGAAATCCGCCTCCCAGTTCTCCACTTCCGGGATGTGGATTGCTGACAGGTGGCAAGAGTGAGACTCTGCCCAGCGAATTATCTTTGATACTTCCATCATTGCTAGGGAGCTTCTTGTCCCTCCCTGATGGTTGATGTAAGCTACAGTCGTGATGTTGTCCGACTGAAACCTGATGAACCCCCGAGTTGTTAACTGGGGCCAAGCCAGAAGGGCATTGAGAACTGCTTTCAATTCCAGAATGTTTATTGGTAGGAGACTCTCCTCCTGATTCCATTGTCCCTGAGCCTTCAGAGAATTCCAGACAGCGCCCCAACCTAGTAGGCTGGCGTCTGTTGTTACAATTGTCCAGTCCGGCCTGCTGAATGGCATCCCCCTGGACAGATGTGGCCGAGAAAGCCACCATAGAAGAGAATTTCTGGTCTCTTGATCCAGATTCAGAGTAGGGGACAAGTCTGAGTAATCCCCATTCCACTGACTTAGCATGCACAATTGCAGCGGTCTGAGATGTAGACGTGCAAAAGGTACTATGTCCATTGCTGCTACCATTAAGCCGATCACCTCCATGCATTGAGCTACTGACGGGTGTTGAATGGAATGAAGGACACGGCATGCATTTTGAAGCTTTGTTAACCTGTCTTCTGTCAGGTAAATCTTCATTTCTACAGAATCTATAAGAGTCCCCAAGAAGGGAACTCTTGTGAGTGGAAAGAGAGAACTCTTCTTTTCGTTCACCTTCCATCCATGCGACCTTAGAAATGCCAGTACTAACTCTGTATGAGACTTGGCAGTTTGAAAGCTTGAAGCTTGTATCAGAATGTCGTCTAGGTACGGAGCTACCGCAATTCCTCGCGGTCTTAGTACCGCCAGAAGAGCACCCAGAACCTTTGTGAAGATTCTCGGAGCCGTAGCCAATCCGAATGGAAGAGCTACAAACTGGTAATGCCTGTCTAGAAAGGCAAACCTTAGATACCGGTAATGATCTTTGTGAATCGGTATGTGAAGGTAAGCATCCTTTAAATCCACTGTGGTCATGTACTGACCCTTTTGGATCATGGGTAAAATTGTCCGAATAGTTTCCATTTTGAACGATGGAACTCTTAGGAATTTGTTTAGGATCTTTAAATCCAAGATTGGCCTGAAAGTTCCCTCTTTTTTGGGAACCACAAACAGATTTGAGTAAAACCCTTGTCCTTGTTCCGACCGCGGAACCGGATGGATCACTCCCATTAATAAAAGATCTTGTACGCAGCGTAGAAACGCCTCTTTCTTTATTTGGTTTGTTGACAACCTTGACAGATGAAATCTCCCTCTTGGGGGAGAGAATTTGAAGTCTAGAAGGTATCCCTGAGATATGATCTCTAACGCCCAGGGATCCTGGACATCTCTTGCCCAAGCCTGGGCAAAGAGAGAAAGTCTGCCCCCCACTAGATCCGTTCCCGGATCGGGGGCCCTCGATTCATGCTGTCTTAGGGGCAGCAGCAGGTTTCCTGGCCTGCTTGCCCTTGTTCCAGGACTGGTTAGGTCTCCAGCCTTGTCTGTAGCGAGCAACAGCTCCTTCCTGTTTTGGTGCAGAGGAAGTTGATGCTGCTCCTGCTTTGAAATTACGAAAGGAACGAAAATTAGACTGTCTAGCCTTAGGTTTGGCTCTGTCTTGAGGCAGGGCATGGCCTTTACCTCCTGTAATGTCAGCGATAATTTCTTTCAACCCGGGCCCGAATAAGGTCTGCCCTTTGAAAGGTATATTAAGCAATTTAGATTTAGAAGTAACGTCAGCTGACCAGGATTTTAGCCACAGTGCTCTGCGTGCCTGAATGGCGAATCCGGAATTCTTAGCCGTAAGTTTAGTTAAATGTACTACGGCATCTGAAATAAATGAGTTAGCTAACTTAAGGGCTTTAAGCTTGTGTGTAATCTCATCTAATGGAGCTGATTCAAGTGTCTCTTCCAGAGACTCAAACCAAAATGCTGCTGCAGCCGTGACAGGCGCAATGCATGCAAGAGGTTGCAATATAAAACCTTGTTGAACAAACATTTTCTTAAGGTAACCCTCTAACTTTTTATCCATTGGATCTGAAAAGGCACAGCTATCCTCCACCGGGATAGTGGTACGCTTAGCTAAAGTAGAAACTGCTCCCTCCACCTTAGGGACCGTTTGCCATAAGTCCCGTGTGGTGGCGTCTATTGGAAACATCTTTCTAAATATCGGAGGGGGTGAGAACGGCACACCGGGTCTATCCCACTCCTTAGTAACAATTTCAGTAAGTCTCTTAGGTATAGGAAAAACGTCAGTACTCGCCGGTACCGCAAAATATTTATCCAACCTACACATTTTCTCTGGTATTGCAACTGTGTTACAATCATTCAGAGCCGCTAACACCTCCCCTAGTAATACACGGAGGTTTTCCAGCTTAAATTTAAAATTTGAAATATCTGAATCCAGTTTGTTTGGATCAGAACCGTCACCCGCAGAATGAAGCTCTCCGTCCTCATGTTCTGCAAATTGTGACGCAGTGTCTGACATGGCCCTAATATTATCAGCGCACTCTGTTCTCACCCCAGAGTGATCACGCTTACCTCTTAGTTCTGGTAATTTAGCCAAAACTTCAGTCATAACAGTAGCCATATCCTGTAATGTGATTTGTAATGGCCGCCCAGATGTACTCGGCGCTACAATATCACGCACCTCCCGAGCGGGAGATGCAGGTACTGACACGTGAGGCGAGTTAGTCGGCATAACTCTCCCCTCGTTGTTTGGTGAAATATGTTCAATTTGTACAGATTGACTTTTATTTAAAGTAGCATCAATACAGTTAGTACATAAATTTCTATTGGGCTCCACTTTGGCTTTAGCACATATAGCACAGATATCTTCCTCTGAATCAGACATGTTTAACACACTAGCAAATAAACTAGCAACTTGGAAATACTTTTCAAGTAATTTACTATAATATGAAAACGTACTGTGCCTATAAGAAGCACAGAAAAAGTTATGACAGTTGAAAATTAATAAACTGAAAAGTTATAGCATCAAATCTTTGTAAAAAACACAATTTTAGCAAAGGATTGCTCCCATTAGCAAAGGATAACTAACCCTGATAGCAGAAAAAAAAAAAAAAAAATACAGAAATAAACGGGTTTTTTTTATCACAGTCAACTACAATCTCACAGCTCTGCTGTGAGTGATTACCTCCCTCAAAACAAGTTTTGAAGACCCCTGAGTTCTGTAGAGATGAACCGGATCATGCAGGGAAGACAATAAACTTCTGACTGAATTTTTTGATGCGTAGCAAAAGCACCATAACAGTGAGAGAGATCAGTAAACTGTCAGTAAACTGTCATAAATTAAATAAAACGACTGCCAAGTGGAAAAAAATAGTGCCCAAAACATTTTTTCACCCAGTACCTCAGAAAATTAAACGATTTTACATGCCAGCAAAAAACGTTTAACATTAATAAATTGAGTGTTATTAAAAAGCCTGTTGCTAGTCCCTGCAAATTAGGCTAAAGTTTTATGCATACAGTATAATTCCAGTGAAGTGCCATTCCCCAGAATACTGAAGTGTAAAATATACATACATGACAGCCTGATACCAGTTGCTGCTACTGCATTTAAGGCTGAGTTTACATTATATCGGTATGGCAGAATTTTCTCATCAATTCCATTGTCAGAAAATAATAAGCTGCTACATACCTCTTTGCAGATTAATCTGCCCGCTGTCCCCTGATCTGAAGTTTACCTCTCCTCAGATGGCCGAGAAACAGCAATATGATCTTAACTACTCCGGCTAAAATCATAGAAAAACTCAGGTAGATTCTTCTTCAAATTCTACCAGAGAAGGAATAACACACTCCGGTGCTATTATAAAATAACAAACTTTTGATTGAAGGTATGAAACTAAGTATAATCACCACAGTCCTCTCACACATCCTATCTATTCATTGGGTGCAAGAGAATGACTGGTAATGGCAGTTAGGGGAGGAGCTATATAGCAGCTCTGCTGGGTGAATCCTCTTGCACTTCCTGTTGGGGAGGAGTTAATATCCCATAAGTAATGGATGATCCGTGGACTGGATACACTTAACAAGAGAAATCATCCACAGATAGAAGCTCTCCTTCTTCGGCTTCTGCACATTGTGAGGGTATATCGGACATAGCTACTAAAGCGCCAGAGAGCTCAGTATTTTTTCTAGTCCCAGAGCTGTCTCGCTTTCCTTGTAACCCTGGCAGTTTGGACAATACTTCTGTTAGAGTATGATTCATAACTGCAGCCATGTCTTGTAAAGTATACGCAATGGGTGCGCTAGATTTACTTGGCGCCTCTTGAGCGGGAGTTAAAGGCTCTGACACGTGGGGAGAGTTAGTCGGCATAACTTCCCCCTTGTCAATTTCCTCTGGTGATAAATCTTTTAAAGCCAGAATATGGTCTTTATAACTTATAGTAAGATCAGTGCATTTGGTACACATTCTAAGAGGGGGTTCCACAATGGCTTCTAAACATAATGAACAAGGAGTTTCCTCTATGTCAGACATGTTTAACAGACTAGTAATGAGACCAGCAAGCTTTGAAAACACTTTAATTAATGTGAAAAAGCAGAATATAAAAAACGGTACTGTGCCTTTAATGGAAAAAAACAAACACAAAAACTGCAAAACAGTGAAAAAAGCAGTTAACTATGAAATTTTTACAGTGTATATAATAGACTAAAATAGCATTGCACCCACTTGCAAATGGATGATTAACCCCTCAGGTTCAAAAACGAAGCAAAAAAACTGTAAAAACCGTTATAACAGTCACAAGCAAACTGCCACAGCTCTACTGTGGCTCCTACCTTCCCATAAAACTACTTTTTTAAGGCACAAAAACCCTTTACAGAGGTCCAATATGTCAGGGGACTCCTTCAGGGAAGCTGGATGTCTCAGGATGTAATAAACAACTGCGCAATTAGAGCGTGAAAATAGGCCCCTCCCACCATGCACTCAAAGTCAGAGGGCCTTAAAAAACTATTCCTAGGAGCAAAATAACAGCCATGTGGAAAACTAGGCCCCAAATAAAGATTTATCACCTCAGTAAAAAACGTTCCTTATATATATAACGTTTTACATACTAAGCCATAATAGAAAGTAATATGAAAATTACCCTTTACTGCAAGCATGATGCCAGTCGTTATTAAATCACTGCAATCAGGCTTACCTTAACTATATCAGGCACTGTCAGCATTTTCTAGTTCTTATAATCCACCTCAGGGCAGTTAATTCTGCAGGCCGTTCTCCCAGCTGAAGTTTCCCCATATTCTTCAGTTATTTGTGAGAACAGCAGTGGACCTTAGTTACAACCTGCTAAGATCATCAAAAACCTCAGGCAAATTCTTCTTCTAATTTCTGCCTGAGGTAAAAAAACAGTACAACGCCGGCACCGTTTAAAAATAACAAACTTTTGATTGAAGATAAACTACACTAATTCACCACATCTCTCTAGCTACTTCACCTGTCGAGAGCTGCAAGAGAATGACTGGAGGTGGCAGTTAGGGGAGGAGCTATATAGACAGCTCTGCTGTGGGTGATCCTCTTGCAGCTTCCTGTTGGGAAGGAGAATATCCCACAAGTAATGGATGAATCCGTGGACTGGATACACCTTAAAAGAGAAAGAAGTCCGCAAAACTGCCATATCCTGATGAAAAATCAGAAAAGGAGACTCACAAGAAAGAGCAGATAGCTCAGAAACTCTTCTAGCAGAAGAGATGGCCAAAAGGAACAACACTTTCCAAGAAAGTAGTTTAATGTCCAAAGAATGTATAGGTTCAAATGGAGGAGCCAGCAAAGCCTTTAGAACCAAATTAAGACTCCAAGGAGGAGAAATTGATTTAATGACAGGCTTAATACGAACTAAAGCCTGTACAAAACAGTGTATATCAGGAAGTATAGCAATCTTTCTGTGAAATAAAACAGAAAGAGTAAAGATTTGTCCTTTCAAGGAACTTGCAGACAAACCCTTAACCAAAGCATCCTGAAGAAACTGTAAAATTCTAGGAATTCTAAAAGAATGCCAGAAGAATTTATGAGAACACCATGAAATGTAAGTCTTCCAAACTCTATAATAAATCTTTCTAGAGACAGAATTACGAGCTTGTAACCTAGTATTAATCACTGAGTCAGAGAAACCTCTATGACTTAGTACTAAGCGTTCAATTGCCATACCTTCAAATTTAATGATTTGAGATCCTGATGGAAAAATGGACCTTGAGATAGTAGGTCTGGCCGTAACAGGAGTGGCCAAGGCGGGCAACTGGACATCCGAACCAGATCCGCATACCAAAACCTGTGTGGCCATGCTGGAGCCACCAGCAACACAAATGATTGTTCCATGATGATTTTGGAGATCACTCTTGGAAGGAGAACTAGAGGCGGGAAAATGTAAGCAGGATGATAACACCAAGGAAGTGTCAGCACATCCACTGCTTCCGCCTGAACATCCCTGGACCTGGACAGGTATCTGGGAAGTTTCTTGTTTAGATGAGAGGCCATGAGATCTATCTCTGGAAGACCCCACATCTGAACAATCTGAGAAAATACATCTGGATGTAAAGTCTGGCGGCTGAGATAATCCGCCTCCCAATTGTCTATGGGATATGCACCGCAGAGATTAGACAGGAGCTGGATTCCGCCCAAGCAAGTATCCGAGATACTTCTTTCATAGCTTGGGGACTGTGAGTCCCACCCTGATGATTGACATATGCCACTGTTGTGATATTGTCTGTCTGAAAACAAATGAACGGTTCTCTCTTTAGCAGAGGCCAAAACTGAAGAGCTCTGAGAATTGCACAGAGTTCTAAAATATTTATTGGTAATCTCGCCTCTTGAGATTTCCAAACCCCTTGTGCTGTCAGAGATCCCCAAACAGCTCCCCAACCTGAAAGACTCGCATCTGTTGTGATCACAGTCCAGGTTGGCCAAACAAAAGAAGACCCTTGAACTAAACGATGGTGATCTATCCACCACGTCAGAGAGTGTCGTACATTGAGATTTAAGGATATTAATTGTGATATCTTTGTATAATCCCTGCACTATTGGTTCAGCATACAAAGCTGTAGAGGTCTCATGTGAAAATGAGCAAAGGGGATCGCGTCCGATGCTGCAGTTATGAGACCTAAAACTTCCATGCATGACTGAGACTGAAGGTGCCGGCAGGCTGCAACCAATTTTAAACATCTCTTGTCTGTTAGAGACAGAGTCATGGACACTGAATCTATCTGGAAGCCTAAAAAGGTGACTCTTGTCTGAGGAATCAAGAAACTTTTTGGTAAAATTGATCCTCCAACCAGGTTTCCGAAGAAACAACACTAGTTGATTCGTGTGAGATTCTGCAGTACGTAAAGACTGAGCCAGTACCAAGATGTCGTCCAAATAAGGAAACACTGCAATACCCTGTTCTCTGATTACAGAGAGTAGGGCACCCAGAACCTTTGAAAAGATTCTTGGAGCTGTTGCTAGGCCAAATTGAAGAGCAACAAATTGGTAATGCTTGTTTAGAAAAGAGAATCTCAGAAACTGATAATGTTCTGGATGAATCGGAATATGAAGGAATGCATCCTGCAAGTCTATTGTGGACATATAATGTCCTCGCTGAACAAAAGGCAGAATAGACCTTATAGTCACCATCTTGAAAGTTGATACTCTTACATAACTATTCAACATTTTCAGATCCAGAACTGGTCTGAATAAATTTTCCTTTTTGGGACAATGAATAGATTTGAATAAAACCCCAAACCTTGTTCCTGAAAAGGAACTGGCATGATTACCCCTGAAGACTCCAGGTCTGAAACACACTTCAGGAAAGCCTGAGCTTTTACTGGATTTGCTGGGATACGTGAGAGAAAAAATCTTCTAACAGGAGGTCTTACTCTGAACCCTATTCGATACCCTTGAGAGACAATGCTCTGAATCCATTGATTTTGGACAGATTTTATCCAAATATCCTTGAAAAACCTTAATCTGCCCCCTACCAGCTGAGCTGGAATGAGGGCCGCACCTTCATGCGGACTTAGGGGCTGACTTTGGTTTCCTAAATGGCTTGGATTTATTCCAATTTGAGGAAGGCTTCCTATTGGAAGCAGATTCCTTGGGGGGAGGATTGAGTTTTTGTTCCTTATTCTGACGAAAGGAACGAAAGCGGTTAGAAGCCTTAGATTTAACTTTAGGTTTTTTTATCCTGAGGCAGAAAAACTCCCTTTCCCCCAGTGACAGTTGAAATAATAGAATCCAAAGGAGAACCAAATAAATTATTACCTTGGAAAGAAAGAGATAGTAATCTAGATTTAGATGTCATATCAGCATTCCAAGATTTAAGCCACAAAGCTCTTCTAGCTAATATAGCTAAAGACATGGATCTAACATCAATTTTGATAATATCAAAAATGGCATCACAAATAAAATGATTAGCATATTGCAGTAAGCGAATAATGCTAGATAAGTCAGAATCCAATTCCTGTTTTGCGCTAAATTCTCCAACCAGGAAGTTGATGCAGCCGCAACATCAGCCAAAGAAATTGCAGGTCTGAGAAGATGACCTGAATATAAATAGGCCTTCCTTAGATAAAATTCAAGCTTCCTATCTAAAGGATCCTTAAAGGAAGTACTATCTTCCATAGGAATAGTGGTACGTTTAGCAGGAGTAGAAATAGCCCCATCAACTTTGAGGATTTTTTCCCAAAACTCTATAGATTTTGCTGGTAAAGGATACAATTTTTTAAACCTTAAAGAAGGAATAAAAGAAGTACCTGGCTTATTCCATTCCTTAGAAATCATATCAGAAATAGCCTCAGGAATAGGAAAACCCCCTGGAGAAACCACAGGAGGTTTAAAAAACACAATTTATGCTTACCTGATAAATTTATTTCTCTTGTGGTGTATCCAGTCCATGGATCATCCATTACTTGTGGGATATTCTCATTCCCAACAGGAAGTTGCAAGAGGACACCCACAGCAGAGCTGTAATATAGCTCCTCCCCTAACTGTCATAGCCAGTCATTCGACCGAAAACAAGCCAAGAAATGAGGAACCATAGGGTGTAGTGGTTACTGTTGTTTAAATTTAAAAATTACCTGCCTTAAAATGACAGGGCGGGCTGTGGACTGGATACACCACAAGAGAAATAAATTTATCAGGTAAGCATAAATTGTGTTTTCTCTTGTAAGGTGTATCCAGTCCACGGATCATTCATTACTTGTGGGATACCAATACCAAAGCTAAAGTACACGGATGAAGGGAGGGACAAGGCAGGAACCACTGCCTGTAAAACCTTTCTCCCAAATATAGCCTCCGAAGAAGCAAAAGTATCAAATTTGTAAAATTTTGAAAAAGTATGAAGCGAAGACCAAGTCGCCGCCTTGCAAATCTGTTCAACAGAAGCCTCATTTTTAAAGGCCCAAGTGGAAGCCACAGCTCTAGTGGAATGAGCTGTAATCCTTTCAGGAGGCTGCTGTCCAGCAGTCTCATAGGCTAAGCGGATTAAGCTTCTTAGCCAAAAAGAAAAAGAGGTTGCCAAAGCCTTTTGACCTCTCCTCTGTCCAGAGTAGACAACAAACAAAGCAGATGTTTGACGAAAATCTTTAGTAGCTTGTAAGTAAAACTTTAAAGCACAGCCCACGTCCAGATTGTGTAACACAAGGATGGAACCACAATCTCTTGATTGATATTCTTGTTAGATACCACCTTAGGTAAGAACCCAGGTTTGGTACGCAGGACTACCTTATCCGTATGAAAAATCAGATAAGGAGAATCACATTGTAAGGCAGATAGCTCAGAGACTCTACAAGCCGAGGAAATAGCTACCAAAAAAAAAAAAAAAAAGAACTTTCCAAGATAAAAGTTTGATATCTATGGAATGAAGAGGTTCAAACGGAACTCCTTGAAGAACCTTAAGAACCAAGTTTAAGCTCCATGGTGGAGCAACAGGTTTAAACACAGGCTTGATTCAAACTAAAGCCTGACAAAATGCCTGAATGTCTGGAACATCTGCCAGACGCTAGTGCAAAAGAATAGACAGAGCAAAAATCTGTCGCCTTAAGAAACTAGCTGACAATCCTTTTTCCAAACCTTCTTGGAGAAAAGATAAAATCCTAGGAATCCTGACCTTACTCCATGAGTAACCCTTGGATTCACACCAATAAAGATATCTACGCCATACCTTATGGTAAATTTTCCTGGTGACAGGCTTTCGTGCCTGTATTAAGGTATCAATAACTGACTCGGAGAAGCCACGCTTTGATAAAATCAAGCATTCAATCTCCAGGCAGTCAGCCTCAGAGAAATTAGATTTGGATGGTTGAAAGGACCCTGAAGTAGAAGGTCCTGTCTCAGAGGCAGAGACCATGGTGGAAAGGATGACATGTCCACTAGATCTGCATACCAGGTCCTGCGTGGCCACGCAGGTGCTATCAGAATCACTGATGCTCTCTCCTGCTTGATCTTGGCAATCAGTCGAGGGAGCAGAGGAAACGGTGGAAACACATAAGCCAGGTTGAAAGACCAGGGCGCTGCTAGAGAATCTATCAATGTCGCCTTGGGATCCCTGGACCTGGATCCGTAACACGGAAGCTTGGCGTTCTGGCGAGACGCCATGAGATCCAGTTCTGGTTTGCCCCAACGGAGAATCAGTTGTGCAAATACCTCCGGATGGAGTTCCCACTCTCCCGGATGAAAAGTCTGACGACTTAGAAAATCCGCCTCCCAGTGCTCTACACCTGGGATATGGATAGCTGATAGGTGGCAAGAGTGAATCTCTGCCCAGTGAATTATTTTTGAAACTTCTAACATCTCTAGGGAACTTCTTGTTCCCCCTCGATGGTTGATGTAAGCTACAGACGTGATGTTGACCGACTGAAATCTGATGTACCTCAGAGTTGCTAACTGAGGCCAAACCTGAAGAGCCTTGAATATCGCTCTTAGTTCCAGAATATTTATTGGAAGGAGAGACTCCTCCTGAGTCCACGATCCCTGAGCCTTCAGGGAGTTCCAGACTGCACCCCAACCTAGAAGGCTGGCATTTGTTGTTACAATAGTCCAATCTGGCCTGCGAAGGTCATACCTTTGGACAGATGGACCCGAGATAGCCACCAGGGAAGAGGATCCCTGGTCTCTTGGTCCAGATTCAGTTGAGGGGCCAAATCTGTGTAATCCCCGCTCCACTGACTGAGCCTGCATAGTTACAGCGGTCTGAGATGTAAGCGTGCAAACGGCACTATGTCCATTGCCGCTACTATTAAGCCGATTACTTCCATACACTGAGCCACCAAAGGGCGCGGAATGGAATGAAGAACCCAACAGGAATTTAGAAGCTTTGATAACCTGGACTCCGTCAAGGTAAATTTTCATTTCTACAGAATCTATCAGAGTCCCTAGAAAGGAAACTCTTGTGAGTGGGGATAGAGAACACTTTTCCTCGTTCATTTTCCACCCATGCGACCTCAGAAATGCCAGTACTACGTCCGTATGAGACTTGGCAATTTGGAAGTTTGACGCCTGTATCAGGATGTCATCTAAATAAGGGGCTACTGCTATGCCCTGCGGCCTTAGGACCGCCAAAAGCGACCCAAGAACCTTTGTAAAGATTCTTGGGGCTGTAGCTAATCCAAAGGGAAGAGCTACAACTGGTAATGCCTGTCTTGAAAGGCAAACCTGAGAAACCGATGATGATCTTTGTGTATCGGAATGTAAAGATAAGCATCCTTTAGATCCACTGTAGTCATATATTGAGCCTCCTGGATCAGTGGTAGGATGGTACGAATAGTTTCCATCTTGAACGACGGAACTTTGAGGAATTTGTTTAAGATCTTTAGATCCAAAATCGATCTGAAGGTTCCCTCTTTTTTGGGAACCACAAACAGATTTGAGTAAAAACCCTGTTCTTGTTCCTCCTTTGGAACTGGATGGATCACTCCCATAACTAGGAGGTCTCGTACACAGTGTAAGAATGCCTCACTCTTTATCTGGTTTGCAGATAATTGTGAAAGGTGAAATCTCCCTTTTGGGGGGGAAGCTTTGAAGTCCAGAAGATATCCCTGGGATATAATTTCCAACGCCCAGGGATCCTGAACATCTCTTGCCCACGCCTGGGCGAAGAGCGAAAGTCTGCCCCCTACTAGATCCGTTACCGGATAGGGGGTCGTTCCTTCATGCTGTCTTAGAGGCAGCAGCAGGCTTTTTGACCTGCTTACCTTTTTTCCAGGTCTGGTTTGGTCTCCAGACCGTCTTGGATTGAGCAAAAGTTCCCTCTTGTTTATTATTAGAGGAAGTTGATGCCGCACCTGCCTTGAAGTTTCGAAAGGCACGAAAATTAGACTGTTTGGCCCTAGATTTGGACCTGTCCTGAGGAAGGGCACAACCTTTTCCTCCCGTGATATCAGCAATAATCTCCTTCAAACCAGGCCCGAATAGGGTCTGCCCCTTGAAGGGAATGTTAAGTAGCTTAGATTTTAAAGTCACGTCAGCTGACCATGATTTAAGCCATAGCGCTCTGCGCGCCTGTATAGCAAAACCAGAATTCTTAGCCGTTAGTTTATTCAAATGAACAATGGTATCAGAAATAAAATAATTGGCTAGCTTAAGTGCTCTAAGTTTGCCAAGTATGTCATCCAATGGAGTCTCTACCTGTAAAGCCTCTTCCAGAGACTCAAACCAGTACGCCGCAGCAGCAGTGACAGGGGCAATGCATGCAATGGGCTGTAGGATAAAACCTTGTTGAATAAATATTTTCTTAAGATAACCTTAATCTTAAAAAAATCTAATTTTTTATCCATTGGCTCTAAAAAAGCACAACTGTCCTCGACAGGGATAGTAGTACGCTTTGCTAGAGTAGAAACTGCTCCCTCCACCTTAGGGACTGTCTGCCATAAGTCCCGTGTGGTGGCGTCTATTGGAAAACATTTTTCTAAAAATAGGAGGGGAAGAGAACGGCACACCTGGTCTATCCCATTCCTTATTAATAATTTCTGTAAACCTTTTAGGTATTGGAAAAACATCAGTACACACCGGCACTGCAAAGCATTTATCCAGTCTACAAAATTTATCTGGCACTGCAATGGTATCACAGTCATTCAGAGCAGCTAAAACCTCCCTAAGTAACACGCGGAGGTGTTCAAGCTTAAATTTAAATGTAGAAATATTAGAATCAGGTATCTTTCCTGAGTCATTAACATCACCCACTGACTGAAGCTCTCCTTCCTCAGCTTCTGCATATTGTGAGGCAGTATCAGACATGGTTCTTAAAGCGTCAGTATGCTCTGCATTTTGTCTCACCCCAGAGCTATCTCGCTAACCTCTAAGTTCAGGTAGTCTGGCTAATACCGCTGACAGTGTATTATCCATGACTGCCGCCATGTCTTGTAAAGTAAACGCTACGGGCGCCCTAGATGTACTTGGCGCCATTTGAGCGTGAGTCCCTTGGGCGGGAGTCAAAGGGTCTCACACGTGGGGAGAGTTAGTCGGCATAACTTTCCCCTCGTCAAATTCCTCTGGTGATACTTTTTTTAAAAACAGAATATGATCTTTATTGCATAAAATGAAATCAGTACATTTGGTACACATTCTAAGAGGGGGTTCCACCATGGCTTTTAAACATAATGAACAAGGAGTTTCTTCTATGTCAGACATGTTTATACAGATTAGCAATGAGACTAGCAAGCTTGGAAAACACTTTAAATCAAGTTAACAAGCAAATATAAAAAACGGTACTGTGCCTTTAAGAGAAACAAATTTTGTCAGAATTTGAAAAACAGTGAAAAAATGCAGTAAATCAAACAAAATTTTTACAGTGTATGTAATAGGCTAGCAGAGCATTGCATCCACTTGCAAATGGATGATTAACCCCTTAGTTCAAAAAACGGATAAAAAAAACGAAATAGACTTTTTTTTGTTGTTGTTTTTTGTTTGTTTTTTTTTAACAGTCATAACCAACTGCCACAGCAAGCTGTGGTCCTACCTTCCCCAATAAACGACTTTGGAAAGCCTTTGAGCCCTTTAGATATGTCCTATAGCATACAGGGGACTCCTGAGGGAAGCTGGATGTCACAGTTTGTAATTTTAACTGCACCAACTGTAACTTTTATACTATAACAGTGGAAAGCCTCAGTAAAACTGTTTCTAGTCAAAATTTAAGCCAGCCATGTGGAAAAAACTAGGCCCCAATAAAGTTTTATCACCAATGCATATATAAAAACGATTAAACATGCCAGCAAACGTTTATATTGCAATATCATAAGGGTATTACCCCTGGGAGTAAGCATGATACCAGTCGTTATTAAATCACTGTATTCAGGCTTAACTTAAATTAATCCGGTATCAGCAGCATTTTCTAGTGTTTTCCATCTCTAGAAAAAATTATAACTGCACATACCTGATAGCAGAATAAACTGCACACCATTCTCTCGCTGAAGTTACCTCATCTGTGTAATCCCCGCAGACATATGTGAGAATAGCAATGGATCTTAGTTACAACCTGCTAAGATCATAGAAACCTCAGGCAGATTCTTCTTCTATTTACTGCCTGAGATAAAATAGCACAACTCCGGTACTATTTAAAAATAACAAACTTTTGATTGAAGAAAATAAACTAACTATATTTAACCACTCTCTCCTACAACATCCTAGCTTGTTGAGAGTTGCAAGCGAATGACTGGCTATGACAGTTAGGGGAGGAGCTATATTACAGCTCTGCTGTGGGTGTCCTCTTGCAATTTCCTGTTGGGAATGAGAAAATCCCACAAGTAATGGATGATCCGTGGACTGGATACACCTTACAAGAGAAACAGCATTTAAACGTTTATTAGAATGAATGTCAAGAGGACTGGTTACCTCAATATCCAAAGTAATTAACACTTCTTTTAATAAATAGCGCATATACTCTATTTTAAATAAATAAGTAGATTTGTCAGTGTCAATGTCTGAGGAAGGATCTTCTGTATCAGATAGATCCTCATCAGAAGAGGATAAATTATTATGTTGTTGGTCATTTGAAATTTCATCAACTAAATGAGAAGTTTTAAAAGACCTTTTACATTTATTAGAAGGTGGAAATGCAGACAAAGCCTTCAGGATAGAATCAGAAAAATTCTTTAAAATTTACAGGTATATCATGCACATTAGAAGTTTAAGGAACTGCAAGTGGCAAATTACTAATAATGATGGATACACTATCTGCATGTAAAAGTTTATCATGACAACTATTACAAATGACATTCGGCGAAATAATTTCTACAATTTTACAACAAATGCACTTAGCTTTGGTAGAACCGATGTCAGGCAGCAATGTTCCAGCAGAAACTTCTGAGGCAGGATCAGATTGAGACATCTTGCAAAATGTAAGAGAAAAAACAACATATAAAGCAAAATGATCTATTTCCTTATATGACAGTTTCAGCAATGGGAAAAAATGCAAATAGCATAGCCCTCTGATAGAGAAAAAGGCAAGAGGCAAACATCAATGGGGTATTGAAATAATGAAAAAGTTTGGCGCCAAGTATGACGCACAACGTAACAAACCTTTTTGGCACCAAAAATAACCGGAAATGACACACTCGCGTCACTAATGACGCAACCGTGTGAAAGGTCTCGGCGTCAAGTATGACGAAGTTGCGTCATAGACGTATTTTTTCACGCCAAAAATATTTTCGCGCCAAGAATGACGCAATAAAGTTTAGCATTTGACGCACCCGCGGGCCTAATACCACCCGCAATTTGCAAGAAGTAGTCAATTGAAAAAAAGACTAAACCCTAGGTAAGAAATACATTTCTTAAAAAAATGTTCATATTCCCCAAATATGAAACTGACAGTCTGCAGAAGGAAATACATGAACCTGACTCATGGCAAAACATAATTTATGCTTACCTGATAAATTTATTTCTCTTGTAGTGTATCCAGTCCACGGATCATCCATTACTTATGGGATATTAACTCCTCCCCAACAGGAAGTGCAAGAGGATTCACCCAGCAGAGCTGCTATATAGCTCCTCCCCTAACTGCCATTACAAGTCATTCGACCGAAAATATGCAGAGAAAGGAAAACCATAGGGTGCAGTGGTGACTGTAGTTTAATGGAAAAATTACCTGCCTTAAAGTGACAGGGCGGGCCGTGGACTGGATACACTACAAGAGAAATAAATTTATCAGGTAAGCATAAATTATGTTTTCTCTTGTTAAGTGTATCCAGTCCACGGATCATCCATTACTTATGGGATACCAATACCAAAGCTAAAGTACACGGATGACGGGAGGGACAGGCAGGCTCTTTATACGGAAGGAACCACTGCCTGAAGAACCTTTCTCCCAAAAACAGCCTCCGAAGAAGCAAAAGTGTCAAATTTGTAAAATTTGGAAAAAGTATGAAGAGAAGACCAAGTTGCAGCCTTGCAAATCTGTTCAACAGAAGCCTCATTCTTAAAGGCCCAAGTGGAAGCCACAGCTCTAGTAGAATGTGCTGTAATTCTTTCAGGAGGCTGCTGTCCAGCAGTCTCATAGGCTAACCGTATTATGCTACGAAGCCAAAAGGAGAGAGAGGTAGCCGAAGCTTTTTGACCTCTCCTCTGACCAGAATAAATGACAAACAGGGAAGACGTTTGTCGAAAATCCTTAGTTGCCTGTAGATAAAATTTCAGGGCACGGACTACATCTAGATTGTGTAGCAGACGTTCCTTTTTCGAAGAAGGATTAGGACACAAAGATGGAACCACAATCTCTTGATTGATATTCCTGTTAGTGACCACCTTAGGTAGGAACCCAGGTTTAGTACGCAGAACTACCTTGTCTGAATGAAAAATCAGATAAGGAGAATCACAATGTAAGGCAGATAACTCAGAGACTCTTCGAGCCGAGGAAATCGCCATTAAAAACAGAACTTTCCAAGATAACAACTTGATATCAATGGAATGAAGGGGTTCAAACGGAACCCCCTGTAAAACATTAAGAACTAAGTTGAAACTCCATGGTGGAGCAACAGTTTTAAACACAGGCTTGATCCTAGCTAAAGCCTGACAAAAAGCTTGAACGTCCGGAACTTCTGACAGACGTTTGTGTAAAAGAATGGACAGAGCTGAAATCTGTCCCTTTAAGGAACTAGCGGATAAACCCTTTTCTAAACCTTCTTGTAGAAAAGACAATATCCTCGGAATCCTAACCTTACTCCATGAGTAACTCTTGGATTCGCACCAATATAAGTATTTGCGCCATATCTTATGGTAAATCTTTCTGGTAACAGGCTTCCTAGCCTGTATTAAGGTATCAATAACTGACTCAGAAAAACCACGTTTTGATAAAATCAAGCGTTCAATTTCCAAGCAGTCAGCTTCAGAGAAATTAGATTTTGATGTTTGAAGGGACCCTGGATCAGAAGGTCCTGTTTCAGAGGTAGCGACCAAGGTGGACAGGATGACATGTCCACTAGATCTGCATACCAAGTCCTGCGTGGCCATGCAGGCGCTATTAGAATCACTGATGCTCTCTCCTGTTTGATTCTGGCAATCAATCGAGGAAGCATCGGGAAGGGTGGAAACACATAAGCCATCCCGAAGGTCCAAGGTGCTGTCAAAGCATCTATCAGAACTGCTCCCGGATCCCTTGATCTGGACACGTAACGAGGAAGCTTGGCGTTCTGTCGAGACGCCATGAGATCTATCTCTGGTTTGCCCCAACGTCGAAGTATTTGGGCAAAGACCTCCGGATGAAGTTCCCACTCCCCCAGATGAAAAGTCTGACGACTTAAGAAATCCGCCTCCCAGTTCTCCACTCCCGGGATGTGGATTGCTGACAGGTGGCAAGAGTGAGACTCTGCCCAGCGAATTATCTTTGATACTTCCATCATTGCTAGGGAGCTTCTTGTCCCTCCCTGATGGTTGATGTAAGCTACAGTCGTGATGTTGTCCGACTGAAACCTGATGAACCCCCGAGTTGTTAACTGGGGCCAAGCCAGAAGGGCATTGAGAACTGCTCTCAATTCCAGAATGTTTATTGGTAGGAGACTCTCCTCCTGATTCCATTGTCCCTGAGCCTTCAGAGAATTCCAGACAGCGCCCCAACCTAGTAGGCTGGCGTCTGTTGTTACAATTGTCCAGTCCGGCCTGCTGAATGGCATCCCCCTGGACAGATGTGGCCGAGAAAGCCACCATAGAAGAGAATTTCTGGTCTCTTGATCCAGATTCAGAGTAGGGGACAAGTCTGAGTAATCCCCATTCCACTGACTTAGCATGCACAATTGCAGCGGTCTGAGATGTAGACGTGCAAAGGGTACTATGTCCATTGCTGCTACCATTAAGCCGATCACCTCCATGCATTGAGCTACTGACGGGTGTTGAATGGAATGAAGGACACGGCATGCATTTTGAAGCTTTGTTAACCTGTCTTCTGTCAGGTAAATCTTCATTTCTACAGAATCTATAAGAGTCCCCAAGAAGGGAACTCTTGTGAGTGGAAAGAGAGAACTCTTCTTTTCGTTCACCTTCCATCCATGCGACCTTAGAAATGCCAGTACTAACTCTGTATGAGACTTGGCAGTTTGAAAGCTTGAAGCTTGTATCAGAATGTCGTCTAGGTACGGAGCTACCGCAATTCCTCGCGGTCTTAGTACCGCCAGAAGAGCACCCAGAACCTTTGTGAAGATTCTCGGAGCCGTAGCCAATCCGAATGGAAGAGCTACAAACTGGTAATGCCTGTCTAGAAAGGCAAACCTTAGATACCGGTAATGATCTTTGTGAATCGGTATGTGAAGGTAAGCATCCTTTAAATCCACTGTGGTCATGTACTGACCCTTTTGGATCATGGGTAAAATTGTCCGAATAGTTTCCATTTTGAACGATGGAACTCTTAGGAATTTGTTTAGGATCTTTAAATCCAAGATTGGCCTGAAAGTTCCCTCTTTTTTGGGAACCACAAACAGATTTGAGTAAAACCCTTGTCCTTGTTCCGACCGCGGAACCGGATGGATCACTCCCATTAATAAAAGATCTTGTACGCAGCGTAGAAACGCCTCTTTCTTTATTTGGTTTGTTGACAACCTTGACAGATGAAATCTCCCTCTTGGGGGAGAGAATTTGAAGTCTAGAAGGTATCCCTGAGATATGATCTCTAACGCCCAGGGATCCTGGACATCTCTTGCCCAAGCCTGGGCGAAGAGAGAAAGTCTGCCCCCCACTAGATCCGTTCCCGGATCGGGGGCCCTCGATTCATGCTGTCTTAGGGGCAGCAGCAGGTTTCCTGGCCTGCTTGCCCTTGTTCCAGGACTGGTTAGGTCTCCAGCCTTGTCTGTAGCGAGCAACAGCTCCTTCCTGTTTTGGTGCAGAGGAAGTTGATGCTGCTCCTGCTTTGAAATTACGAAAGGAACGAAAATTAGACTGTCTAGCCTTAGGTTTGGCTCTGTCTTGAGGCAGGGCATGGCCTTTACCTCCTGTAATGTCAGCGATAATTTCTTTCAACCCGGGCCCGAATAAGGTCTGCCCTTTGAAAGGTATATTAAGCAATTTAGATTTAGAAGTAACGTCAGCTGACCAGGATTTTAGCCACAGTGCTCTGCGTGCCTGAATGGCGAATCCGGAATTCTTAGCCGTAAGTTTAGTTAAATGTACTACGGCATCTGAAATAAATGAGTTAGCTAACTTAAGGGCTTTAAGCTTGTGTGTAATCTCATCTAATGGAGCTGATTCAAGTGTCTCTTCCAGAGACTCAAACCAAAATGCTGCTGCAGCCGTGACAGGCGCAATGCATGCAAGAGGTTGCAATATAAAACCTTGTTGAACAAACATTTTCTTAAGGTAACCCTCTAACTTTTTATCCATTGGATCTGAAAAGGCACAGCTATCCTCCACCGGGATAGTGGTACGCTTAGCTAAAGTAGAAACTGCCCCCTCCACCTTAGGGACCGTTTGCCATAAGTCCCGTGTGGTGGCGTCTATTGGAAACATCTTTCTAAATATCGGAGGGGGTGAGAACGGCACACCGGGTCTATCCCACTCCTTAGTAACAATTTCAGTAAGTCTCTTAGGTATAGGAAAAACGTCAGTACTCGCCGGTACCGCAAAATATTTATCCAACCTACACATTTTCTCTGGTATTGCAACTGTGTTACAATCATTCAGAGCCGCTAACACCTCCCCTAGTAATACACGGAGGTTTTCCAGCTTAAATTTAAAATTTGAAATATCTGAATCCAGTTTGTTTGGATCAGAACCGTCACCCGCAGAATGAAGCTCTCCGTCCTCATGTTCTGCAAATTGTGACGCAGTGTCTGACATGGCCCTAATATTATCAGCGCACTCTGTTCTCACCCCAGAGTGATCACGCTTACCTCTTAGTTCTGGTAATTTAGCCAAAACTTCAGTCATAACAGTAGCCATATCCTGTAATGTGATTTGTAATGGCCGCCCAGATGTACTCGGCGCTACAATATCACGCACCTCCCGAGCGGGAGATGCAGGTACTGACACGTGAGGCGAGTTAGTCGGCATAACTCTCTCTCGTTGTTTGGTGAAATATGTTCAATTTGTACAGATTGACTTTTATTTAAAGTAGCATCAATACAGTTAGTACATAAATTTCTATTGGGCTCCACTTTGGCTTTAGCACATATAGCACAGATATCTTCCTCTGAATCAGACATGTTTAACACACTAGCAAATAAACTAGCAACTTGGAAATACTTTTCAAGTAATTTACTATAATATGAAAACGTACTGTGCCTATAAGAAGCACAGAAAAAGTTATGACAGTTGAAAATTAATAAACTGAAAAGTTATAGCATCAAATCTTTGTAAAAAACACAATTTTAGCAAAGGATTGCTCCCATTAGCAAAGGATAACTAACCCTGATAGCAGAAAAAAAAAATAAAAAAATACAGAAATAAACGTTTTTTTATCACAGTCAACTACAATCTCACAGCTCTGCTGTGAGTGATTACCTCCCTCAAAACAAGTTTTGAAGACCCCTGAGTTCTGTAGAGATGAACCGGATCATGCAGGGAAGACAATAAACTTCTGACTGAATTTTTTGATGCGTAGCAAAAGCACCAAAAAAGGCCCCTCCCCCTCACACATAACAGTGAGAGAGATCAGTAAACTGTCATAAATTAAATAAAACGACTGCCAAGTGGAAAAAAATAGTGCCCAAAACATTTTTTCACCCAGTACCTCAGAAAATTAAACGATTTTACATGCCAGCAAAAAACGTTTAACATTAATAAATTGAGTGTTATTAAAAAGCCTGTTGCTAGTCCCTGCAAATTAGGCTAAAGTTTTATGCATACAGTATAATTCCAGTGAAGTGCCATTCCCCAGAATACTGAAGTGTAAAATATACATACATGACAGCCTGATACCAGTTGCTGCTACTGCATTTAAGGCTGAGTTTACATTATATCGGTATGGCAGAATTTTCTCATCAATTCCATTGTCAGAAAATAATAAGCTGCTACATACCTCTTTGCAGATTAATCTGCCCGCTGTCCCCTGATCTGAAGTTTACCTCTCCTCAGATGGCCGAGAAACAGCAATATGATCTTAACTACTCCGGCTAAAATCATAGAAAAACTCAGGTAGATTCTTCTTCAAATTCTACCAGAGAAGGAATAACACACTCCGGTGCTATTATAAAATAACAAACTTTTGATTGAAGGTATGAAACTAAGTATAATCACCACAGTCCTCTCACACATCCTATCTATTCGTTGGGTGCAAGAGAATGACTGGGAATGGCAGTTAGGGGAGGAGCTATATAGCAGCTCTGCTGGGTGAATCCTCTTGCACTTCCTGTTGGGGAGGAGTTAATATCCCATAAGTAATGGATGATCCGTGGACTGGATACACTTAACAAGAGAAATATAAGTACAATACATATATTTAGAACTTTATATAAATGCATAAAGTGCCAAACCATAGCTGAGGTGTCTTAAGTAATAAAAAACATACTTACCAAAAGACACCTATTCACATATAGCAGATAGCCAAACCAGTACTAAAACAGTTATCAGTAGAGGTAATGGTAAATTGAGAGTATATCGTCGATCTGAAAAGGGATGTAGGAGATGAATCTCTACGACCGATAAAAGAGAACCTATGAAATAGACCCCCATTAGGGAAATCATTGTATTCAATAAGTGATACTCCCTTCACGTCCCTCTGACATTCGCTGTACTCTGAGAGGAATCGGGCTTCAAAATGCTGAGAAGCGCATATCAACGTAGAAATCTTAGCACAAACTTACTTCACCACCTCCATAGGAGGCAAAGTTTGTAAAACTGAATAGTGGGTGTGGTGAGGGGTGAATTTATAGGCATTTTGAGGTTTGCGAAACTTTGCCCCTCCTGGTAGGATTGTATATCCCATACGTCACTAGCTCATGGACTCTTGCCAATTACATGAAAGAAAGATCCCTGTTAGGAAGACCATTGCATTCAATAGGTGATACTCCCTTCACATCCCTCTGACATTCGCTGTACTCTGAGAGGAATCGGGCTTCAAAATGCTGAGAGGCGCATGTCAACGTAGAAATCTTAGCACAAACTTACTTCACCACCTCCATAGGAGGCAAAGTTTGTAAAACTGAATTGTGGGTATGGTGAGGGGTGTATTTATAGGCATTTTGAGGTTTGGGAAACTTTGCCCCTCCTGGTAGGATTGTATATCCCATAAGTCACTAGCTCATGGACTCTTGCCAATAACATGAAAGAAATAACTCTCTCATAAAGCTCTCTCTTGGCTAGGACTAAGCGTTCAATCTCCACGCAGTCAGCCTCAGAGAATCTAGACATTGATGAACAAAGAGACCTTGGTCAGCAGATCCCTGCGACAAGGTAACTTCCACGAAGGAGATTATGACATCCCCACTAGATCTGCGAACCATATCCATCGCAGCCAAGACGGAGCAGTCCGTATCACTGATGCCTGCTTGACTCGAGCCATTACACTAGGAAGCAGTGGTAACGGTCGGAAAGGATAAATTAGGTTGATCCTCCATGACACCGCTGATGCATCTGTTAGCTCCGTCTGAGGATCCCTGTACGTCGACCCCTATCTGGGTAGCTTGGTATTGAGACGCTATAAGATCTTCCTTCTGCAAACACTCGGGATGGAGAGACCATTCTCCCGGATGAAGTATTGTCTGCTGAGGAAATCCGCTTCCCAGTTGTCCACACCCAGAATGTGGATCGCTGAAAGCAAACAAATGCGAGTCTCCCCCACACCAGAATCCAAGATACTTCCCTCAAAACTAGGGAGCTTCTCATTCCCCCCTGATGGTTGATGTAAGCCACCAAGGATATATTGTTTGATTGGAATTTGATTAACTGGGACGAACCCAGCAGAGGCCAAGCCTTCAGAGAATAGTATATTGCCGAAGATCCAAAATGAAATCAGGAGGGAGCTTTACCTCCTGAGACCAGAGGCCCTGTGCCTTCCTGGCACCCCAAACAGCTCCCCATCATGACAGACTCGCAATCATAGTCACAATCACCCAGGATGGTCTTGAGACCGACGTCCCTCAGGACAAGTGATCCGGACAAAATAACCAAGAGAAAAATTTGTTGAGACAGATCCGAATGATAGCCGTTCCACTCGTTCAGCATGCGCAGTTACAACAGTCTGAGGTGAAACCTTGCAAGGGAAATGATGTCCAAGCTGGACACCATGAGACCAACCACCTCCATACACCAAGCCACAGATGGCCTTAAGGAGATCTGGAGGGCAAGACATTATGAAGCTAGCTTACAACGGCTCTGGTTTGTTAGAAATATTCTCATGTCTATGGAGACTATTATAGTACCCGAGAATTCTATCCTGGTACTTGATAAAAGAGAACTCTCTATAGATTATCTGCCATCCATAGGATTGAAGAAGACAGAGGAGATATTCCGAATGGTCGACTCTTCGAAAAATTTCATTAGCTAGACCAAAGGCAACGATTCTATACAGATAAAAGGAGTCACACTGTGACCCTGTCTTCTTGCGTTATCATACATGTATAAAATATGAAAAAATCTTACCAGAATCTACGCTGTGGAACAGGAACACGGCCCTTCAAGTGTGACAGATAGTAGCATCGCTTCTGACATGGGTTTGAGTGAAGAAAGCAGGCAGCGAAATTCGTCAACGCTGATTGCTTATGGAGCTGTTAATATGAGTCGGGATGGTTTCGCAGAAAGACTCTCCCTGCACTCACTGAGAGGCTGACAGGACTACTTACTATTTAAAACTCCAGTCCCATCTCAAAGCGTACTACCCTCCATAAGAGACTACTCCGAAATCTTCTCTGCCAACCTCCTGTGACGAAAGGAAAAGAATGATCAGGGTTATGAGGAAGTGGGGGAGGTATTTAAACCTTTGTCCACAAGTAAGGAATGCAGCTGTGGACTCTTCCCATATTAAGATAGAAAGCCCAATGTGAGTAAGGAGAATTGTTAAGGATGAGGGGTTGGTTGACACAAGGCTGATGAATGAGGGTAAACGTTTCATAGATAGAGGGTATCCGGCTAAACTGGTCAATGAAAGTGTGAACGAAGTCAAGAAAATAGAATGGAGTGAGGCCCTTAAACTTTAAAAGAAAAAAAGCCAATTAGAAAGGATGGTTTTTGTATCAGAATGCAATTTTTTTAGTCCTATGATCCAACGTATTATAAGACGCCATTGGCATATAGTAAAGGATTGTAATCCAGGGGTAGAAAACTTTGTAAATGCCCCTATGCCAGCGTATACTCGCCCATCAACTTTGAGGAATTTATTGGTAAAGGCTGATGTTGGTAGCCTAAAAAGAAATATGATGGGCTATTTATCAACTCAAAGGAAGGGCTGTTTCCCTTGTTTAGGCTGTTCTAGTTGTGGCAGTCTGATCAAGGGTGATAGTTTTTACCATCCTTTCACTGGCAAAAAATATGGTATCAATGGTTACTTTACCTGTAATGCTACATTTGTGGTATGCTTAAATGGACACTGAACCCACATTTTTTCTTGATTCAGATAGAGCATGCAATTTTAAGCACCTTTCAAATTTACTCCTATTTTTAAATTTTCTTCATTCTCTTTGTATGTTTATTTGAAAAGCAAGAATGTAAGTTTAGATGCCGGCCCATTTTTGGTGAACAACCTGGGTTGTCCTTGCTGATTAGACAGCACGAATAAACAAGTGCTGTCCATGGTCTGAACCAAAAGTGTGCTGGCTCCTTAGCTTAGATGCCTTTTTCAAATAAAGATAGCAAGAGAAGGCAGAAAAATTGATAATAGGAGTAAATTAGAAAATTGCTTAAAATTGCATGCTCTATCTGAATCATGAAAGAAAAAAATTGGGTTTAGTGTCCCTTTAATTAAATGTCCATGTGCCAAAAATTTATATTGGCAAGACGACCCAAAGGGTACGAGATAGAATTGTGCAACACAAATCTAGCATTAGAAGGAATTATCTTGATGCACCTGTGGGGTGCCAATTTTTGGAGGCTGAACACTCAATTTCTCAGTTGAGATTCCAAATAATAGATTAGGCACCCCCCTAGAAGGGGACAGAATAGGGAAACCCTGTTAAAAAGGAGGGGATATACAAACTGGATTCATTAACCCCAAAGGAAATGAACAGAGATTATGATTTAAACCTGTTTTGTAGGCTACATTCTGGTCTCCTTTTTGTAAATTTTTAAATTTGTGTGATGTAAGTATAGTTATATACCCGTATGGGGAGCTCCCCCCCTCCCCCCGGAATTTTTTTTGACAATTAAAGTAATGATGGGAGGAGCTACACATCTGTTTAAAGGTATTTAAGGTGATGTGTTACATTACATTATAGACATGACTAAGGGTTTGTGACCCGAAACGTAGTCTTGCTGTTTTTACCTGCTCATGGTTGATGGAATAAAGAAGATTTTTTTTATATATATATGTGGTGCTGCCTTCTTCTTGGACTTTGTAGGTTTAACAAGCGTAATGCTGAAAATTGTCTGTCATTAATTGGCCACAGCAGGGAGAACAGATAAGGAACTGGAAAACAGTGATAGTTTTTTATTTTTTAACAAAATGAATGACTAGCCTTCTCTACAAAAGTCTGTACCGGCTCCTCCAAATACAGCAAATGTTGGGGGCAATTTGGCAAGTGAAAACAATTGCAGTAAGCACGGTGTTAATGCATTAAAATTCCAGTCACTTCAGTGGCATGCGCACATATGCTGTGAGGGAAAGTGCACCAGTATTCAAACACTACACCTGCTCAGAAAATCAGCAGTTGCTTGTACAACGCACTTCACTAGGACAATACACACCACTGCCAGCTCTCTCAGCTTGAATACTGGTGCACGGGCCCTCACAGCATATGTGTGTATGCCGCTGAAAAACGATAATAACTTTTACTAGAAGCATTTTTGCTAATAGAAGTATATTGCAAAAATGTTTCTATTTTAAATAGAAATGCATTTGTGCACATTTAAATTTTGACCTATCCCTTTAATGCAAATCTACAGATTTTTTTTTTTTATAAAAGTATATACTGGGGGCCTGCATAGCATCTGCATATATTTCAATATGATAAGTTATGGATAAAGCATTACTTACACATCCAAGCAGCCATCAGTACAGCTGCATGAGTCAACAAAAATGTCATTGTAATTATTGATGGAATATCCACTGGGCCACGGGGACTTTCTGTACTTAAAAGAAGACAGCTTGGTGTTATCAATTTCATTGCAGAATGAGACTGGCACTGTCTCAGCATCCTTGCTTATATCACAGTCTTGAGCAAAAACTTGGCCTTGCGGCGTATTTCTATCTAGCTGGAGAAAGGTACTAAAAGAAAAGTTGTCCACAGATAAAAAATTGCACTTTGTTTCAAAGAGATAAGAACGCACCTCTTCAAAGTTTCGAAGACTCCTCCCACAGGGGGCTTTGTAAATGACATCAAGTTCCCTTGAGAGGCAGTTCGTCTTCCCATGCCTCCTTTGGAACTGACACAAAATTGGAAACTTCATTGGGTTTTTATTAAAGATAAATGGTTTAACTTCAGAAAGGCATGATTCATTGCAAGTGTGCTTATGAAAAGCAACTGGTGATCCTGTAGAAAGTAATGATAAGCTACCACACTCAGGTTGTGGACTCGAAGCTTCTTTTTCACTGTAAACAGATAAAAATATGCAAACGATTTGTATTAAAAAAAAAAACATATAGACTGTGCACAAAACCATTAAGAGTTGATATATAACAAAAATATTAAAAGATTAATGCAGAAATGAAAAGGAAATAGCTTAAAACCAGAGGGTTTCAGTATGGCCATGCTGCAAAACATCTGGGATGGAATGTAAAGAGGTAGATCTGGGCAGATATGGTGTGTAATATCAGGCTTACAAAGGAACTGAAAGGTAAGTAGGATGACAGAACTGTGTGACATAGATCCATTTTGTAATTACAACAAAATGAGGGACAGAAACAAAGTATAGAGAGGTGATAATTGACAAGGATATTATAACTGAAAATAAGAGAAAGAAGGGGAAAGCAAAACACAGGACTATGAACTATTGTAGCAGGAAAAAGTGGGGAGATCTCTATAGCAGGGATTTCTAATGTTAGTTTTAGAGGAGAACAGAAAGACCAGATTTAAACAACATCCCTGTGTGAACAAAAATGGAAAGCAAACCATATTAATCAAGATGTCAACATCTAGACCCAGTTGTATACCACTCAGTTGTATACCACTCACAAATAAAGACTAGCTTGTATACAACTCACAAATAAAGACAAGCTTCTTAAAAAGAAAAAGAAATGAACCAAAATATAAAGCCTTATACCTAACAATCTTGTCACATAATATCATACAGTTAAAAAAGGGAGGGGACATTAAAAAGAGTTATACCTAGGAGAACTAAGCCAAGATACACTATATGTCAACAAGTATATGGACACCCCTGCTAATTATTGAGTTCAGGTGTTTCAGTCGCAACCATTGCTAACAGGTGCATAAAATCCAGCTCATAGCCATGAAATATCGATAGACAAACATTCGGCTAGATTTAGCGTTGGGCGGCAGCCGTCAAAACCAGCGTTAAAGGCTCCTAACGCTGGTTTTTACCGCCCTCTGGTATTTGGAGTCAGTCAGGAAAGGGTCTAACGCTCACTTTCCAGCCGCGACTTTTCCATACCGCAGATCCCCCTACGCCATTTGCGTATCCTATCATTTCAATGGGATCTTTCTAACGCCGGTATTTAGAGTCGTGGCTGAAGTGAGCGTTAGAAATCTAACGACAAAACTCCAGCCGCAGAAAAAAGTCAGTAGTTAAGAGCTTTCTGGGCTAACGCCGGTTTATAAAGCTCTTAACTACTGTGCTCTAAAGTACACTAAACACCCATAAACTACCTATGTACCCCTAAACCGAGGTCCCCCCACATCGCCGCCACTCTATTAAAATTTTTTAACCCCTAATCTGCCGACCGCACACCGCTGCCACCTACGTTATCCCTATGAACCCCTAATCTGCTGCCCCTAACACCGCCAACCCCTATATTATATTTATTAACCCCTAATATGCCGCCCCCAACGTCGCCGCTACCTACACATATTAACCCCTAATCTGCCGACCGCACACCGCTGCCACCTACTTTATCCCTATGAACCCCTAATCTGCTGCCCCTAACACCGCCGACCCCTATATTTATTAACCCCTAATATGCCGCCCCCAACGTCGCCGCTACCTACCTACACTTATTAACCCCTAATCTGCCGACCGGACCGCGCCGCTATTATAATAAAGTTATTAACGCCTAATCCACCTCACTCCCGCCTCAATAACCCTATAATAAATAGTATTAACCCCTAATCTGCCGATCGGAGCTCACCGCTACTCTAATAAATTTTTTAACCCCTAAAGCTAATCCTAACCTTAACACCCCCCTAAGTTAAATATAATTTTATTCTAACGAAATAAATTAACTCTTAATAAATAAATTATTCCTATTTAAATCTAAATACTTACCTGTAAAATAAACCCTAATATAGCTACAATATAAATTATAATTATATTGTAGCTATTTTAGGATTAATATTTATTTTACAGGCAACTTTGTATTTATTTTAACCAGGTACAATAGCTATTAAATAGTTAATAACTATTTAATAGTTACCTAGTTAAAATAATTACAAAATTACCTGTAAAATAAATCCTAACCTAAGTTACAATTAAACCTAACACTACACTATCAATAAATAAATTAAACTACCTACAATTATCTACAATTAAACCTAACACTACACTATCAATAAATAAATTAAATACAATACCTACAAATAAATACAATTAAATAAACTAAGTTACAAAAAATAAAAAAATATTTACAAACATTAGAAAAATATTACAACAATTTTAAACTAATTACACCTACTCTAAGCCCCCTAATAAAATAACAAAGCCCCCAAAATAAAAATATGACCTACCCTATTCTAAAATTAAAATAGAAAAGCTCTTTTACCTTACCAGCCCTGAAAAGGGCCCTTTGCGGGGCATGCCCCAAAGAATTCAGCTCTTTTGCCTGTAAAAAAAAAAAAACATACAATACGCCCCCCCCAACATTACAACCCATCACCAACATACCCCTAATCTAACCCAAACCCCCCTTAAATAAACCTAACACTAAGCCCCTGAAGATCTCCCTACCTTGTCTTCACCACACCGGGTCCCGATCTGTCCAGAAGATCCTCCGATGTCTTGATCCAAGCCCAAGCGGGGGGCTGAAGAGTGACGTCCATCCTCGGGCAGAAGTCTGGATCCAAGCGGCGGCTGAAGAAATCCATCATCGGGCTGAAGTCTTGATCCAAGCAAGCGCTGAAGAAGTCCATAATCGGGATGAAGTCTTCTATGAAGCAGCATCTTCAATCTTCTTTCTTCCGGAGCCATCATCATCCAGCCGACGCGGAACATCCTCTTCTACCGACGCCTACTCGCCGAATGACGGTTCCTTTAAATGACGTCATCCAAGATGGCGTCCGTCGAATTCTGATTGGCTGATAGGATTCTATCAGCCAATCGGAATTAAGGTGTTCCGCGTCGGCTGGAAGATGATGGCTCCGGAAGAAAGAAGATTGAAGATGCTGCTTCATAGAAGACTTCATCCCGATTATGTACTTCTTCAGCACCCGCTTGGATCAAGACTTCAGCCCGAGGATGGACGTCACTCTTCAGCCCCCCGCTTGGGCTTGGATCAAGACATCGGAGGCTCTTCTGGACAGATCGGGACCCGGTGTGGTGAAGACAAGGTAGGGAGATCTTCAGGGGCTTAGTGTTAGGTTTATTTAAGGGGGGTTTGGGTTAGATTAGGGGTATGTGGGTGGTGGGTTGTAATGTTGGGGGGGGTGTATTGTATGGTTTTTTTTTACAGGCAAAAGAGCTGAATTCTTTGGGGCATGCCCCGCAAAGGGCCCTTTTCAGGGCTGGTAAGGTAAAAGAGCTTTTCTATTTTAATTTTAGAATAGGGTAGGTCATATTTTTATTTTGGGGGCTTTGTTATTTTATTAGGGGGCTTAGAGTAGGTGTAATTAGTTTAAAATTGTTGTAATATTTTTCTAATGTTTGTAAATATTTTTTTATTTTTTGTAACTTAGTTCTTTTTTATTTTTTGTACTTTAGTTAGTTTATTTAATTGTATTTATTTGTAGGTATTGTATTAAATTTATTTATTGATAGTGTAGTGTTAGGTTTAATTGTAGATAATTGTAGGTAGTTTATTTAATTTATTTATTGATAGTGTAGTGTTAGGTTTAATTGTAACTTAGGTTAGGATTTATTTTACAGGTAATTTTGTAATTATTTTAACTAGGTAACTATTAAATAGTTATTAACTATTTAATAGCTATTGTACCTGGTTAAAATAAATACAAAGTTGCCTGTAAAATAAATATTAATCCTAAAATAGCTACAATATAATTATAATTTATATTGTAGCTATATTAGGGTTTATTTTACAGGTAAGTATTTAGATTTAAATAGGAATAATTTATTTAATAAGAGTTAATTTATTTCGTTAGAATAAAATTATATTTAACTTAGGGGGGTGTTAAGGTTAGGATTAGCTTTAGGGGTTAAAACATTTATTAGAGTAGCGGTGAGCTCCGATCGGCAGATGAGGGGTTAATACTATTTATTATAGGGTTATTGAGGCGGGAGTGAGGCGGATTAGGGGTTAATAACTTTATTATAGTAGCGGTGCGGTCCGCTCGGCAGATTAGGGGTTAATAAGTGTAGGCAGGTGGAGGCGACGTTGAGGGGGGCAGATTAGGGGTTAATAAATATAATATAGGGGTCGGCGGTGTTAGGGGCAGCAGATTAGGGGTACATAGCTATAATCTAGCTTGCGGTGGTGTACGGAGCGGCAGATTAGGGGTTAATAATAATATGCAGGGGTCAGCGATAGAGGGGGCGGCAGATTAGGGGTTAATAAGTGTAAGGTTAGGGGTGTTTAGACTCTGGGTTCATGTTAGGGTGTTAGGTGCAGACTTAGGAAGTGTTTCCGCATAGCAAACAATGGGGCTGCGTTAGGAGCTGAACGCTGCTTTTTTGCAGGTGTTAGTTTTTTTTTCAGCTTAAACAGCCCCATTGTTTTCTATGGGGGAATCCTGCACGAGCACGTTTTTTAAGCTGGCCGCGTCCGTAAGCACCGCTGGTATCGAGAGTTGCAGTGGCGTTAAATTATGCTCTACGCTCCTTTTTTTTAGCCTAACGCAGCCATTCTGTGAACTCTAAATACCAGCGGTATTTAAAAGGTGCGGGGGGAAAAAAGCACGCGTAGCTAACGCACCCCCTTTGGCCGCAGAACTCAACTCAGTACTAAATCTAGCCGATTGGTAGTACACTGGGTATGACTGAAGAGCTCAGTGATTTTAAACATGGCAATGTCATAGGATGCCACCTTCACCAAATGTCAGTTAGTGAAATTTATGCTCTACTAAATCTGCACCGGTCAACTGTAAGTGCTATTATTGTGAAGTGAAACAACAGCCCAGTCATAAAGTGGTAGACCACAGAAACTCACAGAGTGGGGTTGTTGAGTGCTAATGTGCGTAGAAAATAAGCTATCATCAGCGCTTCATGACATGGATTTCCATGGCCAATCAGCTGTAATCAAGCCTCAGATTAATATGTGCAACGTCAAATGTCTGCTGGAGTGGTGTAAACCACACTGCCACTGGACTCTGGAGCAGGGGAAAAGTGTCGCATTTGGAGTGATAAATCCTGCTTTCTCTATCTGGCAGTCTGATGTGTCAGGGTATTGTTGAGTGGCATTGGATAAACTACATATGTATCACACAATTTAATATTTAATTTTAGCGAATATCTACCTTGATATAAATTGATTTGGCTATAGCCACAGCAGACCACCCCCCTAACAGCTTAAGACATCTAAGAGTTCAAAAGAGAACATTTGTCTCAAATTGTGGGAGATAATGTCACTTCAAATAAACTTTTGATCACTGTTAGAAGAACTGATAATAAAGTTAGTTCAGCACAGACCCCTGTAGTGATGGTGACACAATTATGTACTTTAGTTGAGAAACACAAGCAGAATCTTGAGGATGTGGTAATTAACACAGGCATGTTGATAAACAAATGATTAATCACTGGGCCTCTCTGAGCCAACTAAAACAAAATTTATGCTTACCTGATAAATGTCTTTCTCTTGTGGTGTATCCAGTCCACGGGTTCATCCATTACTTGTGGGATATTCTCCTTCCCAACAGGAAGCTGCAAGAGGACACCCACAGCAGAGCTGTCTATATAGCTCCTCCCCTAACTGCCACCCCCAGTCATTCGACCGAAGACAAGCAAGAAAAAAGGAGAAACTATAGGATGCAGTGGTGACTGTAGTTTAAAAATAAAAAACACCTGCCTTAAAGTGACAGGGCGGGCCGTGGACTGGATACACTGCAAGAGAAAGAAATTTATCAGGTAAGCAAAAATTTTGTTTTCTCTTGTAAGGTGTATCCAGTCCACGGGTTCATCCATTACTTGTGGGATACCAATACCAAAGCTTTAAGACACGGATGAAGGGAGGGACAAGGCAGGGACTTAAACGGAAGACACCACTGCCTGCAAGACCTTTCTCCCAAAAATAGCCTCCGAGGAAGCAAAAGTATCAAATTTGTAGAATTTAGAAAAAGTATGAAGCGAAGACCAAGTCGCCGCCTTACAAATCTGTTCAACAGAGGCCTCATTTTTAAAAGCCCATGTGGAAGCTACCGCTCTAGTGGAATGAGCTGTAATTCTTTCAGGAGGCTGCTGGCCAGCAGTCTCATAAGCTAAACGGATTATGCTTCTCAGCCAAAAAGAAAGAGAAGATGCCGAAGCCTTTTGGCCTCTCCTCTGTCCAGAGTAGACAACAAACAATGCAGATGGTTTACGAAAATCCTTAGTAGCTTGTAAATAAAACTTTAAAGCACGAACCACGTCAAGATTGTGTAATAGATGTTCCTTCTTTAAAGAAGGGTTAGGACACAGTGACAGAACTACAATCTCCTGATTGATATTCTTATTAGATACCACCTTAGGAAGAAACCCAGGTTTGGTACGCAAAACTACCTTATCTGCATGGAAGATCAGATAAGGGGAATCACACTGTAAGGCAGATAACTCTGAAACTCTTCGAGCCGAAGAGATATCTACCAAAAACAGAATTTTCCAAGATAAAAGCTTGATATCTATGGAATGCAGAGGTTCAAACGGAACCCCTTAAAGAACTTTAAGAACTAAATTTAAACTCCATGGCGGAGCAACAGGTTTAAACACAGGCCTGATTCTAACTAAAGCCTGACAAAACGCCTGAACGTCTGGAACATCTGCTTGTGCAGAAGAATAGACAGAGCAGAAATCTGTCCCTTTAAGGAACTAGCTGACAATCCCTTCTCCAATCCTTTTTGTAGAAAGGATAATATCCTAGGAATCCTGACCTTACTCCATGAGTAACCCTTGGATTCACACCAATGAAGATATTTACACCATATCTTATGATAGATTTTCCTGGTGACAGGCTTTCGAGCCTGAATCAAGGTATCAATGACCGACTCGGAGAAACAACGTTTTGATAAAATCAAGCATTCAATCTCCAAGCAGTCAGCCGCAGAGAAATTAGATTTGGATGTTTGAATGGACCTTGGAGTAGAAGGTCCTGCCTCAGCGGCAGAGTCCATGGTGGAAAGGATGACATGTCCACCAGATCTGCATACCAAGTCCTGCGTGGCCACGCAGGTGCTACCAAAATCACCGAAGCTCTCTCCTGCTTGATCTTGGCAATCAGACGAGGGAGGAGAGGACATGGTGGGAACACATAAGCCAGGCTGAAGGAACAGGGCACTGATAGTGCATCTATCAGCGCTGCCTGGGGATCCCTTGACCTGGACCCGTAACAAGGAAGCTTGGCGTTCTGACGAGACGCCATCAGATCCAGTTCTGGTTTGCCCCATAGCTGGGCAAATACCTCCCGATGGAGCTCCCACTCCCCCGGATGAAAAGTCTGCCAACTTAGAAAATCCGCCTCCCAGTTCTCTACTCCTGGGATATGGATAGCTGAGAGATGGCAAGAGTGAACCTCTGCCCATAGAATTATCTTTGAAACCTCCAACATTGCCAGGGGGCTTCTTGTTCCCCCCTGATGGTTGATATAGGCTACAGTCGTGATATTGTCCGACTGAAATCTGGTGAACCTGACCGCAGCTAGTCGAGGCCAAGCCTGAAGAGCATGGAATATCGCTCTCAGTTCCAGAATGTTTATCGGAAGGAGGGCTTCCTCCTGAGTCCACGAACCCTGAGCCTTCAGGGAGTTCCAGACTGCGCCCCAGCCCAGAAGGCTGGCATCTGTCGTCACTATAGTCCACTCTGGCCTGTGGAAACTCATTCCCCTGGACAGATGGACCCGAGATAACCACCAGAGAAGAGAATCCCTGGTCTCTTGATCCAGATTTAGCAGAGGGGACAAATCTGTGTAGTCCCCATTCCACTGATTGAGCATGCAAAGTTGCAGTGGTCTGAGATGTAGGCGGGCAAACGGAACTATGTCCATTGCCGCTACCATTAGGCCGATTACTTCCATACACTGAGCCACTGACGGCCGAGAAGTGGAATGAAGAGCACGGAAGGAAGTTAGAAGCTTTGATAACCTGACCTCTGTCAGAAAATTTTTAATTTCTACTGAATCTATCAGTGTTCCTAGGAAGGAAACTCTTGTGAGAGGGGAGAGAGAACTCTTTTCTTCGTTCACCTTCCACCCGTGAGACCTCAGAAAGGCCAGAACAATGTCCGTATGGGACTTGGCAATTTGAAAAGTCGATGCCTGTATCAGAATGTCGTCTAGGTAAGGAGCCACCGCTATGCCCCGTGGCCTTAGAACCGCCAGTAGGGACCCTAGAACCTTTGTAAAGATTCTTGGTGCCATGGCTAACCCGAAGGGAAGAGCCACAAACTGGTAATGCCTGTCTAAGAAGGCGAACCTGAGGAACTGATGATCTCTGTGAATCGGAATGTGGAGATAAGCATCCTTTAAGTCCACGGTAGTCATATATTGACCCTCCTGGATCATAGGGAGGATGGTTTGGATAGTCTCCATCTTGAAGGATGGGACTCTGAGAAATTTGTTTAGGATCTTGAGATCCAAGATTGGTCTGAAAGTTCCCTCTTTTTTGGGAACTATAAACAGATTTGAATAGAAGCCCTGCCCCTGTTCCTCCCTTGGAACTGGGTGGATCACTCCCATAACCAGTAGGTCTTGAACACAACGTAAGAATGCCTCTCTCTTTATCTGGTTTACAGATAATTGTGAGAGATGAAATCTCACCTTTGAAGTCCATAAGATATCCCTGGGAAACAATCTCTATTGCCCAGGGATCCTGGACGTCTCTTGCCCAAGCCTGGGCGAAGAGAGAAAGTCTGACCCCTACTAGATCCGGTCCCGGATCGGGGGCTACTCCTTCATGCTGTCTTAGAGGCGGCAGCAGGTTTTTTGGCCCCCTTCCCCTTGTTCCAGGCCTGGTTCGGTCTCCAGACTGGTTTGGACTGGGCGAAATTTCCCTCTTGTTTTGCATTAGAGGAAGCTGAAGCTGCGCCACTCTTGAAGTTTCGAAATGAACGAAAATTATTCTGTTTGGTCCTTAATTTATTGGACCTATCCTGAGGAAGGGCGTGACCTTTTCCTCCAGTAATATCAGAAATTATCTCCTTTAGGACCGGCCCGAATAGGGTCTGTCCTTTGAAGGGGATGTTAAGAAGCTTAGAATTTGAAGTAACGTCTACTGACCAGGACTTAAGCCATAGCGCCCTGCGCGCCAGAATGGCAAAACCTGAATTCTTAGCCGTTAGTTTGGTTAGATGAAAAACGGCGTTAGAGATAAAGGAATTAGCTAACTTGAGAGCTTTAATCCTGTCTAAAATATCATCTAAACAGGGTCTCCACCTGTAGAGCCTCCTCAAGAGACTCGAACCAAAAAGCCGCTGCAGCAGTAACTGGGGCAATGCATGCAAGAGGCTGGAGAATAAAACCTTGATGGGTAAAGATTTTCTTATGGAGACCCTCCAACTTTTTAACCATAGGATCTAAGAAAGCACAACTGTCCTCGACGGGGATAGTTGTACGCTTAGCTAGGGTAGAAACAGCACCCTCCACCTTAGGGACTGTCTTCCACGAGTCCCGTATAGCGACATCTATGGGAAACATCTTTTTAAAAGCAGGAGGAGAGAACGGAACACCTGGTCTATCCCATTCCTTAGTAATAATTTCCGAAAACCTCTTAGGGACTGGAAAAACATCAGTGTAAACAGGCACTGCAAAGTATTTGTCCATTTTACACAATTTCTCTGGAACTACAATGGGGTCACAGTCATCAAGAGTCGCTAAAACCTCCCTGAGCAATAAGCGGAGGTGTTCAAGCTTAAATTTAAAGGCTGTCATTTCAGAATCGGACTGAAGTAACGTCTTCCCTGAACCTGAAATCTCACCCTCAGATAGCAACTCCCTTGCCACGGCTTCAGAGCATTGTGAGGGTATATCGGACATAGCTACTAAAGCGTCAGAAAGCTCTGCATTTGTTCTAGCCCCAGAGCTGTCTCGCTTTCCTTGTAACACTGGCAGTTTGGACAATACCTCTGTGAGGGTATTAGTCATAACTGCCGCCATGTCTTGTAAGGTAAACGCATTGGACGTGCTAGATGTACTTGGCGTCACTTGAGCGGGAGTTATAGGTTCTGACACATGGGGAGAGCTAGATGGCATAACCTCCCTTTTGTCAGTCTGAGAAACCTCTGGTGATAAATCTTTAAATGCCATAATATGGTCTTTATAATTTATAGAAATTTCAGTTCATTTGGTACACATTCTAAGAGGGGGTTCCACAATGGCTTCTAAACATATTGAACAAGGAGTTTCCTCTATGTCAGACATGTTTAACAGACTAGTAATGAGACCAGCAAGCTTGGAAAACACTTAAATAAATGTGAAACAGCAATTAAATAAAAACGGTACTGTGCCTTTAAGAGAAAAAAAAACTATCACATAAACTGCAAAACAGTTTTAAAAAGTAGTAAACTCTTCGAAATTGTTACAGTGTGTATAAGGGACTAAAGCAGCATTGCACCCACTTGCAAATGGATGATTAACCCTTTAGGCCCCAAAACGGATTTGAAAAACGTTAATAAACAGTTAAACATCTTGCCACAGCTCTGCTGTGGCTCCTACCTGCCCTCAAATACGATTTAGGAAAGAAATAAGCCCTCTATAGTGGTCCGCAGATTCCAGAGGACTCCTTTAGGGAAGCTGAATGTCTCAATCTGAATATGTACTGCGCATCTAGAGCGAGAAAATAGGCCCCTCCCACCATGCACTCGATGTCAGAGGGCCTTAAGAAAATACTCCTAGGAGTATCTGACTAGCCATGTGGAAACTAGGCCCCAAAAAAAACGATTTATCACCCTCAGAGAAAAAAACGTTCTTTCTATATAACATGTAAACGTTTTGTCACTAAGAAATATGAGTATTAACATGAATATTACCCTTTTTTGTAAGCATGATCCCAGTCATTGTTAAATCACTGCATCAGGCTTACCTCAATTATACAAGGCTCTGTCAGCATTTTCTAGATCTCTCTAGAAATAAATAACAGAATTTATGCTTACCTGATAAATTACTTTCTCCAACGGTGTGTCCGGTCCACGGCGTCATCCTTACTTGTGGGATATTCTCTTCCCCAACAGGAAATGGCAAAGAGTCGCAGCAAAGCTGGTCACATGATCCCTCCTAGGCTCCACCCACCCCAGTCATTCGACCGACGGACAGGAGGAAATATATATAGGAGAAACCATATGATACCGTGGTGACTGTAGTTAGAGAAAATAATTCATCAGACCTGATTAAAAAACCAGGGCGGGCCGTGGACCGGACACACCGTTGGAGAAAGTAATTTATCAGGTAAGCATTAATTCTGTTTTCTCCAACATTGGTGTGTCCGGTCCACGGCGTCATCCTTACTTGTGGGAACCAATACCAAAGCTTTAGGACACGGATGAAGGGAGGGAGCAAATCAGGTCACCTAAACGGAAGGCACCACAGCTTGCAAAACCTTTCTCCCAAAAATAGCCTCCGAAGAAGCAAAAGTATCAAATTTGTAAAATTTGGCAAAGGTGTGCAGTGAAGACCAAGTCGCTGCCTTACATATCTGGTCAACAGAAGCCTCGTTCTTGAAGGCCCATGTGGAAGCCACAGCCCTAGTGGAGTGAGCTGTGATTCTTTCAGGAGGCTGCCGTCCGGCAGTCTCATAAGCCAAACGGATAATGCTTTTAAGCCAAAAGGAAAGAGAGGTAGAAGTCGCTTTTTGACCTCTCCTTTTACCAGAATAAACAACAAACAAGGAAGATGTTTGTCTGAAATCTTTAGTAGCCTCTAAATAGAACTTTAGAGCACGGACAACGTCCAAATTGTGTAACAAACGTTCCTTCTTTGAAACTGGATTCGGACACAAAGAAGGTACAACTATCTCCTGGTTAATATTTTTGTTAGAAACAACTTTAGGAAGAAAACCAGGCTTAGTACGCAAAACCACCTTATCTGCATGGAACACCAGATAAGGAGGAGAACACTGCAGAGCAGATAACTCTGAAACTCTTCTAGCAGAAGAAATTGCAACCAAAAACAAAACTTTCCAAGATAGTAACTTAATATCTACGGAATGTAAGGGTTCAAACGGAACCCCTTGAAGAACTGAAAGAACTAGATTTAGACTCCAGGGAGGAGTCAAAGGTCTGTAAACAGGCTTGATCCTAACCAGAGCCTGAACAAATGCTTGAACATCTGGAACAGCTGCCAGTCTTCTGTGTAGTAAGACAGATAAAGCAGAGATCTGTCCCTTTAGAGAACTTGCAGATAATCCTTTCTCCAAACCTTCTTGAAGAAAGGAGAGAATCTTAGGAATTTTTATCTTATTCCATGGGAATCCTTTGGATTCACACCAACAGATATATTTTTTCCATATTTTATGGTAATTTTTTCTAGTTACAGGTTTTCTGGCCTGAACCAGAGTATCTATCACCGAATCTGAAAACCCACGCTTTGATAGAATCAAGCGTTCAATCTCCAAGCCGTCAGTTGGAGGGAGACCAGATTTGGGTGTTCGAATGGACCTTGAACAAGAAGGTCCTGTCTCAAAGGTAGCTTCCATGGTGGAGCCGATGACATATTCACCAGGTCTGCATACCAAGTCCTGCGTGGCCACGCAGGAGCTATCAAGATCACCGAGGCCCTCTCCTGATTGATCCTGGCTACCAGCCTGGGAATGAGAGGTAACAGTGGGAATACGTAAGCTAGGTTGAAAGTCCAAGGTGCTACTAGTGCATCTACTAGGGTCGCCTTGGGATCCCTGGATCTGGACCCGTAGCAAGGAACCTTGAAGTTCTGACGAGACGCCATCAGATCCATGTCTGGAATGCCCCATAATTGAGTTATTTGGGCAAAGATTTCTGGATGGAGTTCCCACTCCCCCGGATGAAATGTCTGACGACTCAGAAAATCCGCTTCCCAATTTTCCACTCCTGGGATGTGGATCGCAGACAAGTGGCAGGAGTGATCCTCCGCCCATTGAATTATTTTGGTCACTTCTTTCATCGCCAGGGAACTCTTTGTTCCCCCTTGATGATTGATATAAGCAACAGTCGTCATGTTGTCTGATTGGAACCTTATGAATTTGGCCTTTGCTAGTTGAGGCCAAGCCCTGAGAGCATTGAATATCGCTCTCAGTTCCAGAATGTTTATCGGGAGAAGAGACTCTTCCCGAGACCATAGACCCTGAGCTTTCAGGGATTCCCAGACCGCACCCCAGCCCACTAGACTGGCGTCGGTCGTGACAATGACCCACTCTGGCCTGCGGAAGCTCATTCCCTGTGACAGATTGTCCAGGGTCAGCCACCAACGAAGTGAATCTCTGGTCTTTTGGTCTACTTGAATCATCGGAGACAAGTCTGTATAATCCCCATTCCACTGTCTGAGCATGCACAGTTGTAATGGTCTTAGATGAATTCGTGCAAAAGGAACTATGTCCATTGTTGCAACCATCAATCCTATTACTTCCATGCACTGCGCTATGGAAGGACGAGGAACAGAATGAAGTACTTGACAAGAGCTTAGAAGTTTTGATTTTCTGACCTCTGTCAGAAAAATACTCATTTCTAAGGAATCTATTATTGTTCCCAAGAAGGGAACTCTTGTTGACGGGGACAGAGAACTTTTTTCTTTGTTCACCTTCCATCCGTGAGATCTGAGAAAGGCTAGGACGATGTCCGTATGAGCCTTTGCTTTTGACAGGGACGACGCTTGAATTAGGATGTCGTCCAAGTAAGGTACTACTGCAATGCCCCTTGGTCTTAGAACCGCTAGAAGGGACCCTAGTACCTTTGTGAAAATCCTTGGAGCAGTGGCTAATCTGAATGGAAGTGCCACAAACTGGTAATGCTTGTCCAGAAAAGCGAACCTTAGGAACTGATGATGTTCCTTGTGGATAGGAATATGTAGGTACGCATCCTTTAAGTCCACGGTAGTCATAAATTTACTTTCCTGGATGGTGGGTAGGATCGTTCGAATAGTTTCCATTTTGAACGATGGTACCCTGAGAAATTTGTTTAGGATCTTCAGATCCAAAATTGGTCTGAATGTTCCCTCTTTTTTGGGAACTACGAACAGATTGGAATAAAATCCCATTCCTTGTTCTCTTATTGGAACTGGATGTATCACTCCCATCTTTAACAGGTCTTCTACACAATGTAAGAATGCCTGTCTCTTTATTTGGTTTGAGGATAAGTGAGATCTGTGGAACCTTCCCCTTGGGGGTAGTTCCTTGAATTCCAGGAGATAACCTTGAGAAACTATTTCTAGCGCCCAAGGATCCTGAACATTTCTTGCCTGAGCAAAGAGAGAGAGTCTGCCCCCCACTAGATCCGGTCCCGGATCGGGGGCTATCCCTTCATGCTGTTTTGGTAGCAGTGGTAGGCTTCTTGGCCTGCTTACCCTTGTTCCAGCCTTGCATTGGTTTCCAGGCTGGTTTGGGCTGTGAGGCATTACCCTCTTGCTTAGAGGATGCAGAATTAGAGGCTGGTCCGTTTCTGCGAAAGGGACGAAAATTAGGCTTATTTTTAGCCTTAAAAGACCTATCCTGTGGGAGGGCGTGGCCCTTTCCCCCAGTGATGTCTGAAATAATCTCTTTCAAATCTGGTCCAAATAATGTTTTACTTTTGAAAGGAATGTTAAGCAATTTTGTCTTGGAAGACACATCCGCTGACCAAGACTTTAGCCAAAGCGCTCTGCGCGCCACGATAGCAAACCCTGAATTTTTCGCCGCTAATCTAGCTAATTGCAAAGCGGCATCCATAACAAAAGTTAGCCAATTTAAGTGCGTGAACTCTGTCCATAACCTCCTCATATGAAGATTCTCTACTGAGCGACTTTTCTAGTTCCTCGAACCAGAAACACGCTGCCGTAGTGACAGGAACAATGCATGAAATTGGTTGTAGAAGGTAACCCTGCTGTACAAAAATCTTTTTAAGCAAACCCTCTAATTTCTTATCCATAGGATCTTTGAAAGCACAACTATCTTCGATAGGAATAGTAGTGCGTTTGTTTAGAGTAGAAACCGCCCCCTCGACCTTGGGGACTGTCTGCCATAAGTCCTTTCTGGGGTCGACTATAGGAAATAATTTCTTAAATATAGGGGGGGGAACAAAAGGTATGCCGGGCTTTTCCCACTCTTTATTTACTATGTCTGCCACCCGCTTGGGTATAGGAAAAGCGTCGGGGGGCACCGGAACCTCTAGGAACTTGTCCATCTTACATAATTTCTCTGAAATGACCAAATTGTCACAAACATCCAGAGTAGATAACACCTCCTTAAGCAGTGCGCGGAGATGTTCTAATTTAAATTTAAATGTCACAACATCAGGTTCAGCTTGATGAGAAATTTTTCCTGAATCTGAGATTTCTCCATCAGACAAAACCTCCCTCATGGCCCCTTGAGATTGGTGTGAGGGTATGTCGGAACAGTTATCATCAGCGCCCTCTTCCTCTTCAGTGTTTAAAACAGAGCAATCGCGCTTTCTCTGATAAGTAGGCATTTTGGATAAAAGATTTGCTATGGAGTTATCCATTACAGCCGTTAATTGTTGCATGGTAATAAGTATTGGCACACTAAATGTACTAGGGGCCTCCTGTGTGGGCAAAACTGGTGTAGACACAATAGGGGATGATGTAGTATCATGTTTACTCCCCTCATTTGAGGAATCATCTTGGGCAATATCATTATCTGTGGCATTACTGTCCTTACTTTGTTTGGACACTATGGCACAATTATCACATAAATTTAAATGGGGAGACACATTGGCTTTCATACATATAGAACATAGCTTATCTGAAGGTACAGACATGTTAAACAGGCTTAAACTTGTCAACAAAGCACAAAAAACGTTTTAAAATAAAACCGTTACTGTCTCTTTAAATTTCAAACTGAAAACACTTTATTACTGAATATGTGAAAAAGTATGAAGGAATTGTTCAAAAATTACCAAAATTTCACCACAGTGTCTTAAAGCATTAAAAGTATTGCACACCTAATTTCAGAGCTTTAACCCTTAAAATAACGGAACCGGAGCCGTTTTTAAATTTAACCCCTATACAGTCCCAGCTATATGCTTTGCTGAGACCCAACCAAGCCCAGAGGGGAATACGATACCAAATGACGCCTTCTAGAAGCTTTTTTAGTGATTCTTAGATCCTCACACATGCATCTGCATGCCTTGCTCTCCAAAAACAACTGCGCAGTAATGGCGCGAAAATGAGGCTCAGTCTATAACTAGAAAGGCCCCCAGACTAAAAAAGGTGTCCAACACAGTGCCTGCCGTTTTTTTTAAACGTTCCCCAAGATTATAATGCCAATTATTAGCTAGAATCTGCATAATATGCCCCAATAAAGCAATCGTTTTAGCCCATAAAAATGTCTACCAGTTTTTAAGCCCTTTTTTAAGCCCTTTATTCTTTTATGTTTGACTAAGAAAATGGCTTACCGGTCCCCATGAGGGGAAATGACAGCCTTCCAGCATTACATGGTCTTGTTAGAAATATGGCTAGTCATACCTTAAGCAGAAAAGTCTGCTAACTGTTTCCCCCAACTGAAGTTACTTCATCTCAACAGTCCTGTGTGGAAACAGCAATCGATTTTAGTTACTGTCTGCTAAAATCATCTTCCTCTTACAAACAGAAATCTTCATCCTTTTCTGTTTCAGAGTAAATAGTACATACCAGCACTATTTTAAAATAACAAACACTTGATAGAAGAATAAAAACTACATTTAAACACCAAAAAACTCTTAACCATCTCCGTGGAGATGTTGCCTGTGCAACGGCAAAGAGAATGACTGGGATGGGCGGAGCCTAGGAGGGATCATGTGACCAGCTTTGCTGGGACTCTTTGCCATTTCCTGTTGGGGAAGAGAATATCCCACAAGTAAGGATGACGCCGTGGACCGGACACACCAATGTTGGAGAAATACTGAACATACCTCAAAGCAGGTAAACTGCAAACCGTTCCCCCAACTGAAGTCTTTCCCATACTCTTCAGTTATGCGTGAGAACAGTAATGGAACTTAGTTACAAACCGCTAAGATCATCAACCTCCAGGCAGATTCTTCTTCTAATTTCTGCCTGAGAGTAAAACAGTACAACGCCGGTACCGTTTAAAAATAACAAACTTTTGATTGAAGGTAAAACTACACTAAGTCACCACATATCTCTTGATACTTCCTATCTTGTCGAGAGCTGCAAGAGAATGACTGGGGGTGGCAGTTAGGGGAGGAGCTATATAGACAGCTCTGCTGTGGGTGTCCTCTTGCAGCTTCCTGTTGGGAAGGAGAATATCCCACAAGTAATGGATGAACCCGTGGACTGGATACACCTTACAAGAGAAATACACAGATACCCAGATGTTGCGTCTCTATTGAATGACAAAGAAAGTCTTTAAAAACCTGTGTATTTTGAAAGCATAAGACTGAAACTTTAAAACGTAAATTACTTGGGTCTGATTTTCAAATATTTAATTTATACTCAGACTCTATAAATAATATATATTTATGGATCTGGGAGATGTGTCTAAGGTTTATATAATATATAATTAAATGAACATATGACTGTATATTTAAAATAAATATTTGTTTCTTTCAGGCATCTGATAAACCAGTGAGATTCCTAATTTTAATGAATACAGATGCGATAAGTTATCCTATTAATATGTCATAGATAGGGGTCCATATTTTAAACATTGTTGAGACATGTACCATGATAAAATGGAATATATATATATTATATAGTCAATAATAATAATGCTCCTAAATATAAATCTGTCATGATTGAAGTGCTACAGAATTCTATTGCAGGTATGTATGGAATATAAAGATATGCTCAAAAATGCAATGTAATACCAGAATATTAAATGCTATGGTTCCATAAAGAGCAAATATTTAATAATATAATTAATTATTAATATGGCTTTATGAATAATCACATCAGAATGACACTTACATATTATATATATATGATATAATCCAGATTATATATATGATAAAATCCAATAGGAAGATTATATATATTTATATGTATATTATAAGATTTAATGCTATGCATAGACTTAATATTTAGTATGTATAAGAATACATACTAAATCAATATACTCATGCTTGGTATTAAAATACACATATTCAGTTAAACTAAAAAGCCCATATATGTTGACCAGATAAGTTTATTAATACTAGGAAATAAACTAAATGTACGCTTACCTGATAAATGTATTTATTTCCGGATATGGTGAGTCCACGGCTTCAGTAACTACTGTTGGGAGTATCACTACTGGCTAGCAAAAGGAGGCAAAGAGCACCACAGTTGAACTGCTAAGTATCACTACCTTACCCATAACCCCCAGTCATTCGACCAAAGGGAAATGGGAAAAAAGGAGTAACACAAGTTGGAGAGATGCCTGAGGTCATATTCAAAAGAACAACTGTCTTAAAATAAAGGGTGGGGCCATGGACTCACCATATCCGGAAATAAATAAATTTATCAGGTAAGCATAAATTTTGTTTTTCTTTCCTAAGATATGGTCCATGGCTTGAGTAATTACTGTTGGGCACCAATACCCAAGATAAAGGACACGGATAAATAGGGAGGGACAAGACAGGCAGTCCTAAACAGAAGGCACCACCGCTTGAAGAACCTTTCTCCCAAAAGAAGCCTCAGCAAAAATATCAAATTTTGAAAAAGTATGTAGAGAAGACAAAGTTGCAGCCTTGCAAATTTGTTCCACAGAAGCTTCATTTTTGAAAGCTCAAGAAGAGTAAACAGCTCTTGTGGAATGAGCCGTAATTCTCTCAGGAGGCTGATGTCCAGCAGTCTCATAAGCCAAACGAATTATACTTTGTAACCAAAAAGAAATAGTAGTAGCAGTAGCTTTCTGACCTTTACGTTTCCCATTGAAACAAACAAAGAGGGCAGAGGACAGGTGAAAAGCCTTAGTCACCTGTAAGTAGAATTTAAGAGTAAGTACAATATCCAAATTGTGTAACAAACGTTCTTTGGAACAAGAAGGATTAGGACACAGAGAGGGAAAAACAATTTCCTGATTAATTTTTCTATTAGAAACAACCTCAAAAAAGGAAACCTAACAGTACGAAGAACCGCCTTATCGACATGAAAAATAAGATAAGGGGAATGACACTGCAGAGGTGAGAGTTCCGAGACTCTTCGAGCAGAGGAGATAGCAACAAGAAACAAAACCTTCCAAGATAACAACTTAATGTCTATGGAATGCAATGGCTCAAACGGAGCCAGCTGTAAAGCTTTAAGAACAAGGTTAAGGCTCCAACGAGGAGCAACAAACTTTAAGACAGGCCTGATTTTGACCAAGGCCTGCCAAAAAGATTGCACATCTGGCACCTCCGCCAAACGTTTATGTAGTAAAACTGATAAAGCAGAAATCTGACCTTTCAGGGTACTGACTGACAAACGCTTCTCCAGGCCTTCCTGAAGAAAAGATAAAAATTATAGGAATTCTAATTCTACTCCAAGAGTAGCCCTTGGATTCACACCAATAAAGATATTTACGCCATATCTTATGGTAAATCTTACTAGTAACAGGCTTGTTTTTAAAAAGCATATTTAATATACTTATTTTCTCCTCCCAAGTCCAAAGGCCCTGAGCTTTTGACGAGTTCCAGACTGCTCCCCAGCCCAGCAGGCTGGCGTCCATGGTCACAATCACCCAGGAAGGTCTCCAAAAGCATGTCCCCTAAGACAGATGTTCCAGAGAAATCCACCAGGGGAGAGAGTCCCTTGATGACTGATCTAACTCTATTCTCTGAGATAGATCTGCATGGTCGCCATTCCATTGTCTGAGCATGCACAACTGGAGAGCTCTCAAATGGAATGATGTCCATGGAAGCCACCATCAGACCGATTACCCTTATACATTGAGCCACTGAAGGATAAGCAGTAGCCTGAAGAGAGAGGCAAAAGGAAATGATTTTGTTATTCCTGACTTCTGTCAGAAAAACCTTCATCAATAGTGTAAGGATTCCATTCCTGGTTTTCCTTACTACTGCAGCTCACCTTTCACACACCTGTATTTAAGGCATGTCTCCGCCCCAAACAAGTGCTTAGTTATTGTGTTCAGTTCAGCTAGGCTGTTTGCTCAGTTCTTAAGAGCACCTTGTTCATGGAAATATTGAATGCAGATAATACTCAAGTATTGGATTACAAATACCAGTTATAGCTGGTTTATTATTACTCTTTTCCGTCATACAGTACCAGAATTGTTATATACCTGCAACTTGCCTAAACAACCTCTCAGGTTTCAGTCGGTTACACTGTCTGAATTGGTGCAGCTTCTTACTGCTCTCTCTACTGAGGATCTTCACACTGCTTATGTTACTCGCAACCTGAGAGCTACCGGACTTTAACGGGAAACTATCAAGTGAGTTCAATTACAGCTTACCCTCTCGTTATACACGGACTTTCCCATCGCATCCCCATACCTTCAGCTATTTAGGTAATATGAGTTAAGTCATTTGGAAGCCGTCTTCGTTACAGCGCTACGGAGCTAGTGTGACGTCACCGAAAGGAGAACTCTCAGGCAGTCAGTCGCGCCTCTGCCTGCGGCATCAAGTTTCACTGCGCTATCACTCGGCTACACAGAAGGAGTCACAGAAGCCTGTCAGCAGCTGCACGTTACAAGACCTCACACTGGTACTCAGGATTATTAAATAAGAGTTCAAAACCATTTACATTGAAGGTGAAAGTAACCATTTCATTTTAGTTTCTTTTCACGTATAGCAGTATTGCTACATTATAAAGTTGCCATTCCCACATTATTGACCAAAGAAGTCATTTGAGAAAATCTCACTCTGATACAACACAGCCTATGCTAATAAAATAGTCTGTTGCTAAGAGTGATACATTCTAAAATTTAACAACTTCGGCAGTTTGCGATCCTACTTAAGATAAGTCATTATAGAATCTTACAGTATAACTAAGCATATTATGGATCCAGCCGAGCTCCCTCAAATTGTTTACAACTTGTCCCAAAGAGTAGACCAACTCAGTCAAGGACTAAGAGAGTTACAACTGGAGAATGAGATTCTGAGAAAAGTCATAAAAGACACCATCACTCCTAAACAGACATCTCTTGAGACCTCTCCTGAACCTTTTGTTGCTCCACCTGATTTCTTCCATGGAGACAGAAACCAATATCGCCATTTCAAAAATGCTTGCCTCCTCAACTTCAGTCTCAAACCCAAGACCTATCCCAATGATAGGGTAAAAGTTCTTACTATGATTAGTTATCTAAGGGGAGAACCCCGAATATGGGCTGACACTTTATTTGAGAGTAACAATCCGGTTCTGTCATCCTTCTCATCATTTCTTGACGTTATGGATGAACTGTATAACGATGCCAACCTGCAGATTACTGCTGAGAGCAAAATGAGGAAATTAAAACAAGGATCCAGACCCGTGGAACATTATATAACAGAGTTCAAACAATACTCAATCGACTCTCAATGGAATGCCATAGCCCTCAGAAATCAATACAGGCTTGGTCTTTCTGATGCAGTCAAAGACAAATTAGCAAGAACCGAGTTGCCAGAGACCCTTGAAGCTCTTATGAGGCTAAGTAGCCAAATCGATAGAAGGTTGAGAGAGAGAAGATCAGAACGGTCATATGCAGATCAGGCGTACAAAAAGGTGTCCACTTCTTCTCCACCCATTCGTAGGTCAAACAGTCCTAGTTCTGGCGGAGCTGAAGCCATGGACATCAGTGTCTTCAGGGGTCCCATTTCTCCAGAGGAACGGTTTAGAAGGAAGACCAGGGGTCTTTGTATGTACTGTGGTGACGCTTCCCATAGTGTCAAGGATTGCCCTTCTATACCCCAGAAAAAGTACAGTAAGTGCAACACTAACTTTATCTCTCAGATAGTACGTAACAAAGCTCTTCACTGTTCTCTACTTTTGTCATTACAGTGGGCAAGTAAGCAGATGACCATTCCAGCCATCGTGGACACTGGAGCTCAAGGGAACTATATTGACAGCTCTCTAGTGTCTATCAATAAAATACCTCTGATAAAAAAATTGTCTCCGATTCCACTTCGTGTTGTTGATGGCTCAGAGATAGCATCCGGACCTATTACACACCACACTATTCCACTTTCAGTTACTACCTTAAGAAATCACCATGAACATCTCTCTTTTGATGTGATTACATCCCCTTTATTTCCAATAGTTCTTGGTTTATCTTGGCTGCAACTACACGAACCTCAGATCTCTTGGAAATCTCTCCAAATACAGCTGAATTCAAAGTATTGCCAACAAACATGTTCTAGGCAGTCGTTACTTTCTCTGACCCCCTCATCTGAGTCTGATGTTCCCCTTGAATATTCTCACTTCTCGGAGGTCTTTAGTAAAAAGGAGGCTGAAACACTTCCCCCTCATCGTCCTTATGACTGTCCTATAGAATTAAAACCAGGTACATCCCCACCTATAGGCCACTTGTATCCTCTCTGTCAATCTGAGCTGGACTACCTTAAAACTTATTTAGATGAGAACTTGAAGAAAGGTTTTATTCGGCCATCCGTCTCTCCTGCTGGAGCTGGAATGTTTTTTGTCCGGAACAAGGATCAGTCCTTACGCCCTATCATCGACTTCAGACAACTAAACAAGATCACCATTAAAAACCGATATCCGCTCCCACTGATTCCCGAACTCATTGAGAGACTACGGCATGCTACCATATACACCAAGTTGGATCTTAGGGGAGCATACAATCTCGTATGCATCAGAGAGGGTGATGAATGGCTCACTGCTTTCAGAACCAGATATGGACTGTATGAATACTTGGTTATGCCTTTCGGCCTCACTAACGCACCAGCTACTTTTCAGTTTTTCGTAAATGATATCTTCCATGATCTACTCGATATCTGTGTCATAGTTTACCTAGATGACATTCTAATTTATTCCTCTAATACAACTGACCACATAAAACATGTTAGTTGGGTTCTGTCACGTCTCCAGGTACACCGACTTTACGCCAAACTGGAAAAATGCATCTTTCACACTAGGACTATAGACTTCCTTGGTTATTCCATCAGCCCAGAGGGCATTCAAATGCAAGAGGGCAAAGTTGATGCAGTAAAATCTTGGCCTACTCCTCTCACGAGAAAGGACCTCCAAAAATTCCTTGGTTTCAGTAATTATTATAGGAAATTCATTCGCAACTTTTCTAGAATTTCCAAGCCACTTACGAAGCTTACCAGTCCTAATTGTATTTTCCGTTGGACAAAAGAAGCTGCTGATGCTTTCAGTTTCCTAAAGGAATCTTTCTCTTCCGCTCCTATTTTAAAGTACCCTGATCCCGACCTTCAGTACATTCTAGAAGTTGATTCTTCAGACTATGCACTCGGTGCAGTCCTCTCACAACGCAAAACAATTAAAGACCCTCTATTCCCTATTGGGTTCTATTCCAAGATTATGTCATCAGCAGAGATGAATTACTCAATAGGTGATAAAGAATTACTGGCTATTAAAAGAGCATTGGAATTCTGGAGACATCTTTTAGAAAGTACCTCCAGTCCCATCATTATATATACCGACCATCGAAACCTCGAATTCCTACAAAAACAGAATTTATGTTTACCTGATAAATTACTTTCTCCAACGGTGTGTCCGGTCCACGGCGTCATCCTTACTTGTGGGATATTCTCTTCCCCAACAGGAAATGGCAAAGAGCCCAGCAAAGCTGGTCATATGATCCCTCCTAGGCTCCGCCTTCCCCAGTCATTCGACCGACGTAAAGGAGGAATATTTGCATAGGAGAAATCATATGATACCGTGGTGACTGTAGTTAAAGAAAATAAATTATCAGACCTGATTAAAAAACCAGGGCGGGCCGTGGACCGGACACACCGTTGGAGAAAGTAATTTATCAGGTAAACATAAATTCTGTTTTCTCCAACATAGGTGTGTCCGGTCCACGGCGTCATCCTTACTTGTGGGAACCAATACCAAAGCTTTAGGACACGGATGATGGGAGGGAGCAAATCAGGTCACCTAGATGGAAGGCACCACGGCTTGCAAAATCTTTCTCCCAAAAATAGCCTCAGAAGAAGCAAAAGTATCAAATTTGTAAAATTTAGTAAAAGTGTGCAGTGAAGACCAAGTCGCTGCCTTACATATCTGATCAACAGAAGCCTCGTTCTTGAAGGCCCATGTGGAAGCCACGGCCCTAGTGGAATGAGCTGTGATTCTTTCAGGAGGCTGCCGTCCAGCAGTCTCATAAGCCAATCTGATGATGCTTTTAAGCCAAAAAGAGAGAGAGGTAGAAGTTGCTTTTTGACCTCTCCTTTTACCAGAATAAACAACAAACAAGGAAGATGTTTGTCTGAAATCCTTTGTAGCATCTAAATAGAATTTTAGAGCACGAACTACATCCAAATTGTGCAACAAACGTTCCTTCTTTGAAACTGGATTCGGACACAAAGAAGGCACGACTATCTCCTGGTTAATGTTTTTGTTAGAAACAACTTTCGGAAGAAAACCAGGTTTAGTACGCAAAACCACCTTATCTGCATGGAACACCAGATAAGGAGGAGAACACTGCAGAGCAGATAACTCTGAAACTCTTCTAGCAGAAGAAATTGCAACCAAAAACAAAACTTTCCAAGATAATAACTTAATATCTACGGAATGTAAGGGTTCAAACGGAACCCCCTGAAGAACTGAGAGAACTAAATTGAGACTCCAAGGAGGAGTCAAAGGTTTGTAAACAGGCTTGATTCTAACCAGAGCCTGAACAAAAGCTTGAACATCTGGCACAGCCGCCAGCTTTTTGTGAAGTAAAACAGATAAAGCAGAAATCTGTCCCTTCAAAGAACTTGCAGATAATCCTTTCTCCAAACCTTCTTGAAGAAAGGATAGAATCTTAGGAATTTTTATCTTGTTCCATGGGAATCCTTTAGATTCACACCAACAGATATATTTTTTCCATATTTTATGGTAGATTTTTCTAGTTACA